>NW_009918523.1:3630-19208 GCF_000696875.1 Nestor notabilis
TAGGGAAAAACTGATCCACTTCAAATCCCATTTCTCAGCAGTTTTCTGAGGCTGCTGTCCAGACCATTGCAGATAATACAAGAAAAATAATAATTAAAATACTTCCATACTATCTACATTTGGTATTTTGTGGGATACACATGTAAAAACTCAGACATGATGGGGTTAACTTCCCAGTAAGCATTTGCTTTTATTTGGAATGTTATGCTACAAAGTTGCAGAACCAACTGAGAACTTAAAACAGTTAACATAGTGAACATGTAAAATACAGTATTTCACACCCCCCCCAGCTTATCAGCTATGAACATCAATAAGTTCTCAAACTTTATATCAATTATAAATTCAGAGAACTATACCTGTTAAAGTGCACGTTACATTCAGCATTAAAATAGATAAGGCACTTTAATTATTAAGGTAATTGTTATTAACAGGGTTACACAGTTTGATTAAACAGATAACCACTGCTCATCTGCATTGTAGATGACTATTTTTTCCTTCACCAGATCCACCTCTGCAGGGCAGGAACATTGAAAGAAATTACTGATTCCCCCTCCAATATTTACTGAGTAAATAAGAGTAACAACAACAATAGAACAAGCAGGGGGGTTTCTGTTCTGCTAATCATGGATGACAGCACCTCAAGTCCCAGCTCACGTTCCTATGAAGGCTTGTAGGAAGAAAACAAAATCTGTATTCAGAATACGAATGTAGGAGAGTAACACTGCATGTCTTCAGACATCTATCAAGAGAATCCTACATACCAAAACCCCCTTTAAACTTTTACCGAGATTAATACAGAAGCAATGAGGCCAAAACAGAAACTGGGTTCACAGATTCTGTAAACATAACATCCTTTTTGTTTGTGACAGATGTCAAGTGTTACCTGATACACAGGTGTATTTGGAAATCATATTTGAAAGGCCCCCAAAATGCTTGAAAAATAAATCATGCGTGTCACCTTGAAGAACACACAGTTGAACGTTGAGGTCAAGGTGTAGAACTAAGTAACTCTTCATCTTCCACACAGCTCAATAAACAAGTATTGGAATACTATGTCAAAACACAAAACCTGTTCTGTTATTCACTTCTATGTTACAGGAAGCACTGCAACAGGGACAGCATCAGAGAATAACCTGTATTCAGCAAAAGACTTCACCTTCAGCATTCTGTGTTCTTTTTAGCTTCCGCCTTCAGCACATCATCAATTTCTTCATAAATAGCTCTGAAAGAAGAGGAACAGGGTGACTCCAACATCACATTTGTTTCACCTTGACAAAGTGCACCAACAAAACCATGAGCTGCCAAGAGTGTGTAGTGTTTGCCTAATGGAGCAGCACCAGCTGCAGGATGCCCAGGTTTCTATGGAAACAAGGAGCAAATCCTCTGGTGTCTGTGATGATACCTGGTTTTGATGAGATACCTCTGGACATGGCCACTTTTGATGAAATAAATTTGGGAACAGGAGTGCAAAATGCAAATGGCAAACACACCATGTGGTGTGCAATTAAAAAAAGAGATCTTTGATGAGATTTTTCTACCTCAGAATTCAATGGTTCCTCAAGAATAAGTTTTGTGTAGATGGCTCAAATGTTTTACACTTTACTGGTACAAAAGGAGAGTTCTGCCATCTGCTTAGTTTTCTATTAGTTTTCTATCTATTTTGCTCTCTCGCAAGTCCTAGCATCCATTCCCTTTTGTAGCATATACTTAAATTAAGGCTTTCCTTGATATGCAGTAGAACATCATTCTTAAAAATCATGATTGCTGTGAACAGGAATTACTTTGGTTATTGTGCTCCAGATCTACCTGTTCTGAAGCATCAATTAGTTTCCTCCACCAGGAACCTTACCTTGTTTTATTCACCTTTTCACACCACCAGATAGGATTTTAGGAGACCATATTTGACTCAGCATCATCCCCCATTTTTACAGATGCTGTTGAATGAACATATAGGAGCTTATACCTTAATTGGTCATGCCAGAAATATTAGAAGAAAACATACAAAACACAGCCACTCTCATTCACATTAGCAATCCAGTTGGCCACCTAACTCAGCCTAAATAGCATGATCTGTTTTCTCACTCAGAAGAAAAAGCCTTCTTGCCTTTGGCACCTAAGACAACTGTATATTACCTATTGTAAAAGTTACTTACTCAGTAGGAGCCAAGGGATCAAATTCCATTATCTCATAGTAATGAGGTGACTGTGCCTTGTTCTTTGATGCAGCTGAAGAATAAAGACAGGCAGATAAACCCAGATTTAAATGTAAATGAAAAGCATGCTTACTGCATGTTACTTTTGTGTATCTTCCTGAAAGAAGTAGATGATCTCTTATGAATCTAGTTGCTTATACACAGGTAATATGGGATTTCATCAATGCTTGTTGTCGTACCTAGTCTTTAACAGCCATTATCTAGAGCCCTTGAGTTCTAACAAGAAAAACATATCTCCGTGGAAGTTAGGTGGTCTGCAGTATGTGTTACCTGCTGCTGACAGTCCATTTGATGGTGTAGTTTGTCCTGGATTCAGAGGCACTGGGCTTAAGACAGTCGACAGCTAAAGACATCAAGCAAAAGACCACATTAAGAGACTCTTCTGTGAAAACTGGTTTGACTTAACTTCTATACCTGCTGACTTATCACTGGACTCTGACTATAGCAGGTAAATTCTAAGGCCAACAGTAATCAATCTAATTAATCTTAATTCTCCACACAAACGTCAAAACATCTTTTTAGTGTTATCTACAGCACATTTGTATAATGTACTTCTGTGTAATTTGTGACACTACACAAAGACCACAGTATTCACAATACAGGTGTCTGCTTTTACTTGTGGTTTAAAATACAGAATATACATGTGTGCTTGGGAACTGCTTTTTATCTTTTGTATTTTATGCTGTCTACCACAGGACAGTATTCAAATTCCTAACATTACTTCAAAGCTCCTTCATATTTTTCTTTTTATTCATATTCATTTTGGGTTTTGTTTTTTTAATATCATATTTGGGAGAGGAAATACACCAGAGTACCATAATGGCAGCAGGAGGAGATCTCAGCTTGCTTCACACAGCAACAGATTAAACTCAAATAACAGAGGAACTGCTTTCTGCAAACTCCCCTGCAATTATGCTGGACCCAAGAAAATATACTTCCATATTAGCATCTGTGGTATCAAGAGTGGAAAGTGGGCCTGGTCACCAAATACAGAGTCTTCACTGGTAGAGAAGGGCCGCAGAAGAGACTTTTGTATCCCACTTGGACAGCAGTCAGGGTAAACCCTAACAGTTTTCATTATGACAGTTGCCAGCAGAGAATGATTATTCTGAACATGAGCACTACTCACATTGCTGTATATGTGTCCGGCTGGGTCACTTACACTATTTTTTTCTGCTTCAGTTGCAAATCTAGGAGAGAGTAATACAACACATTGTATTGTAACTAAGAAACTACCAAAACTGTATATTCTGATTGTTACGTTGTTTTTTAGCTGGTCTGTCTTTACCTTATGTCACAACCGAGAGCAGAATGGGCAGGTGGGCTAAGGTCCCATTCACATTGAAGTCAAGGAACTATGAGGACATCTCTCTTATCTAGAACTATTCTTACTCACCTGTACAATTTATCTGTTTATCCCTTTCACTGCAGCATTAGCAACACTCAAGCACAAAGTCATAGATATCTCAAGAATGTTTTGACTGTTGAGATAAATTCATGTCTATGACTAAACAGTGCTGCAGGTGTATTTTTAAGCATGTTAAGCAATGTCTGGCACACAGGTAGTTTTCACTTGTTTTAATGAACTAATGCTTAAAAGTAGTAAATCTGTGTTCTCAGGGCTTTCTATAAACTCATTAGATGAATTGCAGAGTACTAATACCTCTGAAGATCTGTTGTCTATTACCATTTCTTGGTAAGAGATTACTCACGGGAATTGCTGAGCTAAATCTAGCTGTGGATAAATTGATGGATGGTGCCTGGTTTTGTCTTCAGGGTGTGCAGATATGCCATCTGAAATTCAAAGTGATAATTAACGATCACTTAAACATTATTAAGCAAATGTTAGTTGCTTGTACTATGAACATTGAAAGGGCAAAGTTTTGTTTGGAAGGCATATAAAGAGTCTGAAACAAATTGCTGCTTATAACATGAAAGGCAAAATTTTAATAACTAAGAGGAGGTTTCAGATGCAATATATTTATCTCCTTAAAATGTCAGAACAACTTCAGTAGTGCTGTACATTGTAGGTATCACTTAAAGCTTCTTTCACTGTCTCTAAAAGATTAAAATAGAATTATAGGCATTTATTCCTGGAGGGACATTCACACCTTTAACTTCAGTATATAGACTCCTCTAGAGTGAATAAAGGAGGGGCTTCTGCAAACAGTCACTCAGGGTACTAAACTTAGGGTCTTTACTCACTCCTCTAACTGTGAAAGAAGTCTAAAGTTAGAGGAGATGAGTGCCTTTCTGAAGTGAACTGTTTTTAACACCAAGTGTCTCCTGAAAAACCTTAGGACATCTCTATTTCTTTTCTCCAAGCCTACAGAACAAGCAATGACCAGACTGTTTTACAGGCTTCACTGTAACAGAAAACAGAGCATGTTCTACTGTGCCAATTTATGTAATGGGGGTAAGATTACTGCTTCCACTGTAAATAAACTACAGGCAACATTATACTACCTTACATTTTTTCCCCATGTACTCCCATCAGTTCTCCTTTTAAGGAGATTTAAGGAGCAGCCTCAGAGTCAAGGAGTATCTTTGTTTTCTTTCTTACAAGGAACTTCTTGATTGCTCCACTGCTGGTGAAGCTTTAGGAAACCAGACTGCAGGGGAAATGTGCATCACTTACTACGGCCTGAAGGAGATGCTGCAGAGTCAATTAGCACCACTGCAGACACAGCAGATGGCAAATCCAAGGAGAGGTCAAGTAGATCACTTGAGGGAGCAGATGGTTGTTTCCTGTACAGCTTAACATTTGAAAAGGAATAAAGTTTTTGTTTGGGTTTTTTTGTTTGTTTGATTTTTTTTGCTTAGAGGAACTTGTGTAGTTTAAAATTGTGGGTTTTTTTTCTAGAGAACATAAACTTTTAAAATCAAAATATTATGATTTTAGGTGTAAGAGAATACCAGGACTTCGTGTGTGAAAGATAGCTTAGTGAAACAAAAAATGCTTTCCAGAAAAGATCAGTTTCAGCAAGGTTGCTATTTCAAAAGAAAACAATTCTGAAGTAGGAAACAGAATGGACTCAATTCTAAAAAGTAATCATGAGCTTGTTTAGACACAGGTTTCATATCGATCTTCTGATTGATCCTGTACTACCATTTTCACACCTTTTATTTGTGTTACTGAGGTGTGGTACATGGATTTGGATAGGGAAAGTTCAAAATCACGTTTCCTAGGACATAGAAAAGGGTTCCCTTTGTTTCCCATTTGAGTGTGTTAGAATTAAAAACGTAGCCAAGCAAAGACTTTAGTAAACCCACATGCTTGAATCTGACTGGATTGGTCACACCAGATTAAAAATAAAGATGATACATGTTAAACTTGGGGACTCCTGAATAATATGAAAATGTACAGACTGCACCATTTGGACTATTAACTAATCCAACAGAGCATCCATCAAGCAAAACCATCCACCTACATAACCAGAATGTAGTTATAGTGGCTTTTCAAGGAAAACAAGATAGTCTTCTACCTTTTTTTTAATTGTCAGCTGTATTTCAGCATTCAGCATGCAGTCATTTTCATATTGAGTCCTAAATGACTACACATTATGGCTTAGCAGAAACTGAAACATGTGCAAAACTACTCTGAGCAATATAATTAACAACCATAATTAGCAATCAATAAAGGATAGTCTTTAAAGATTTGCTACAAGCCATTATTCACAATTCAGAAAAAGCTTTGACTCGGGAGAAAACCCATCAGTAATAGTGACTTCTGAAAGTGTAATAGTATTTCAGTCTATAAATGCTTAACCGAGAACAAATGAAAAGAAACATGATAGTCCCTCATTTTGTAGATGGCAGATTGTAGTGCTGAGCTGTAGAGGTACTAAACCAGCATTTGAATAGATCTCTCCCTCATTTTTCCTAACCAAGCTTCCATCTTATATTTGACATGATTTGCTACTTCACTTACTTAAAAGAATTTGCATGAAATTCTACAAGTTAGACTTCTACAAGTCTACTTCAACTACAGAAGAAAGTTCTCCACATATCTAAAGTCTATTTTTCACAGTGAATAGAAAAAGGAGTATTTACAGCCCTGCAGTTCACTAGTTCATCTGTAATTACCCACCTCTGCGCGCTCACGTTGTATCCTCTGATTCTCCAAAAAACGAACTCTGTTTCGGGAGAACCTGTTGAAGTTGCAGAGTCAAATGTTCATTCTTGCGTTTCTGTGCTGTCATTCGTAAGACTATGAAACCAGTTACAGTCAAAGTTTGATTACCCATCTCCAGAGGCACCAAACAAGCACTAGGGGTGCTTTTCTCTGATGCACTTGTCTCTGCACTAGACTCTTCCCCAGAGCTCTGGTCCTCTGTTCACTTACTAATACCAATTAGCTTGTTCTTGGGCTTACTTTTGGAGACAGCCTTCTCTTTCTTCCAAAACAAAATCACGGCACAGCTGACAATAAGGTTTGCCTCTGTTCATACCAGGGTACTATCTATGAACACCCACTGTGCCAAATCTGGCTCCTTCTGACCAGAACACATTTCCAACTGAGTCCCAGGCAGCCTTCCGTCCTCAGAGGTCCCCACACTGGACAAACCACATGCCTATTCTGGTACACAGCCTGCTCATTATTTCAGGCATTTGAAATAATTTGTAAAAAAAGGAAAAAAAATCCACTTGCAGAGATATTTATGTATCATGAATCAGAACAGTGCTACAGTGGGGCCAGAGGAGACCCAGTCAAATGATATTCACCATCCATAAGGTCAGCCCATTTCAGAAGTAAGAACCCTAACTGGTACGGCCGTGAGACTGTCTATACAACTACATTGACTATTCAGGGTTATCATACTGGGGAGGCCCACATAGACAGTACTATGCAGGGAGGAACAGAAGTGAAAAAACCCAAGCAACTTTCCAGCTGCAGAACACAAAGTATTGATCTGAAATACAAGCTGAACCGCGAAGTTGCTGGAGCCATTAGCGGGAGTCATAGTTACATCCATGCGGCCAGTTCATTGCACAACGGTGATTGCTCCGGATTTAATTTGGACTCCGCATTAATAATGGGAAACAGAGAATGCAGCATGACTTGTCTTCAAACAATACACATAGTATGAAACAGATGCAGCTGGTTAAAATCAGTTTGTCCTTTACATATTTCATTGTGCAGAGGGAGTTCCAAAGAACCAATTTTCTGCAGCAAACATTAACCAAATACATTTTAATACTTAGCAACTCTCAAGTGCAATGCATCTGCACCCAGAAAGACTCATCCCACATAAACCATACCATTATGCTACTAAAAAGCTGTAGTTTTCTGTTCAGTTTCACTATGGCAAGTTAATTGCTGCTTCAGTCACCACGCGAGTCATTCATAAGGAATTTCTTGAATTGTACCCACAATCTGTAATTCAGAGCTGAAGAGGTTCTTGGCCTTGCCAGTATTCATCAGTTGTAACACAAACAGAAGCTCACACCTGATTTCAACGGGTTTACAGAAGCTTAACAGAATTCTGGTTTTCCTTTACTAAAATGCAAGAAGTGATCACACAATTCTTCCAAGGCAGTTACTGCAAAATACGCCAACACTGCCGTAGACATAAGATTTCAGGATAAATGAAAGCTAAATGTTGTCAAGATTAGGCCCCAAGTTTGTGTCATGATGCTCAGAAGAATCAGTGATATTTTCAGCACAGTGTTCAGAAAAGGATTAAAAAGAAAAGGTGACTAAATTCTCTAAATCTGCCAAATTTAATCACGAACCATTGCACTTGGGGTGTAATGATTTCTAGAGCATATCTTAGCCATGGAGGAGATCAACTACTTAACATGGAAGGCTAATTCCTATTAAACTAGAATATTCTCTCTGAGTGTACTTGTAACATTTTGGGGGATAATACTGGAATTCTGAGTTTAAAATTAATTTCAGTTTTGCTGGCATCCAGTCATGCTACCAATGAAGTAACAGACAAACATAGAGGATGTCAAAGCACTCTGTTGCTTCCACGTGTGAAAGAAAAACATTTTCTGCTGTAAAATAAGTAGAACAGCATGTTTCAATTCAGCTCAGAAAAGCAAGCAACTCTTAAGAATGCAAGGAGGCTACTCCATCGCCAATTTCTGCAGTAAAGCTGCCAAAATTGTTTAGAAAGGAGAACAAGTATTCTTTCCTGGAAGCATATACACTTAGCAGAGATAAGGACCATCACCTGTACCAAGGGGTTTGTAGCAGACTGATGACAAATTCACTGTGCACTACCAAAAAGGAATGTCAAACTCCCAAATGATTTTGTTTGCGTGCCTCCATTTGATTTCCTGTCTATGCTGTTAAGTTGTTTTACCCCATTCCAATGGTTTTCCAGCTGCCTCTGTTAATCATTTCTGAGGTGTTTGGAAGTGGGCAAATACATAATTTTCTCTTTTTGAAATAACATTTTTTTCCTGGATTTAAGAGTAAAAATCTGTCTCCTTGTGGAGGATCAACATTAAATGTAGGGACTATGTGTGTTTATTAAAAGCACTTACTCAATGAGGATACCAAGTGTGAGGAGAGAGGCTATGTACTTACTCTTACCTCTCATGTCCCAGGAGGACATCATTCAGATCTTCATTTACTTGTATTAACTCAACTATCACATCTTCATTCTCCACCGTCACCAACAAATCCATGATCCTCTCCTGCATCATCCGACAGGTCTTATACAGTTTCTGCCCAAGGCAGGAAAAGAAAAAAAGCAAGTATAAATCCTAACTGTGGTCTCCCAGTTTGTCAGTTGTGAAGGAGAATGATAAGACACTTGAGCACTGCAGCCTCTTGGGTAACATTCTCTAATTTACACAAACCACACACATACCAAACATTGCAAATAGCATAATTTTCATGTCTTTGATCTCTGCAAGGCAGGTTGACAACTCCTATCATCACAACCAGCACTCCTACCCAATCCCTACCTCCTGACCCACCTTTCTTTCTCAAGATGTATCTGTCTCTAAAGTCTAAATTACAAATCACAAAATAACAAAGACCCCTCTGGGTGATGTAGAACAAATTTTGTTCGATCCTGTTTGAAGCTGATTAAACTCAGCAGGATACTTCACAGAGATGTAATGGATGTGATCCTGCTCAACGTCTGCTTGAAGAAAAGACAATAGTAATCAAACAGATAGAAGTGCTCCATGACACCAGTCTCTAACTATTCCCTTAAGTGGGCAAGTTTGGCAGCACTTAATCTATTCACTTTTTGAGGACGTAACACAAACCCAGCAGAATCAGCTGACAGAATTATGAGCTTACTGAGCAGAATTCTGCCCTATCGCCAATTGAAATAGAAGATAATTTATATTCCTCTCCACTGCAGATTTTGCATGCTCAAAGAAACAAATTCTTCAGCAACAGGAACTTCAACTCAGCCAACATTTTTTGCCCCCCAGTGTGCATTTGCAAATGCTGGCTCTGCTTCAGGACAAGAGGAAAAAATAGAGGGAGAAAATTACTCTATTTGCATACTGCTATTCAGAAATTGCTCTGGTATTATCATCAAAGTGATTTTATTTTTCCTCAAAACCCATATACTTCACGTAAATAAATGCTTTTATTTATGTAAGAAGAAACTTTGCACCCCTTTGCCAAATCTGCAGAAGGATTAAAGTATTACACCTTTCAGTATTGTATCTTCATATCCCAGGAGAAACCATACAAAAATGTATTCAGCTTAATGTCTGTAATTAAATATAAACCTCTGAAATTCCAGACTTTACTACCATTAAAAAAAAAAAGTGTATTTCTTATGACTCCACTACACAGGCAGACCAGCTCCTTTGTAAATATCCATATTCAACGAAGAAGGAAATTGAGACACTTGTTCTAGCATGGATTTGCTACACTTTGCCCCTACCCACAAAGATGCAGGCACTCTTCTGTTCTGGTGGACGACCAGCTGGAGTAACAATCACCAGTGATTCCAATGAATTTGTGCTAATTCTTACCAGCTGATGATCTGGACCCAAATTCCTGCATGTCCATCAAGTACATCTATTCACTACCCAGTACAAAAGCTTGTTACTCTTCCTGGCTGACACTGAGCTTTAGCTATTCTTTAACTATTGTTCCTGGTCAGCACATTATTTCAACCGAGATCTGCCTTGTCCAAAACAGGGTGGAGAAAGGGAGGAGCCTGGCCACTAATGAAGCTGCAGAACTGAAAATATGTTGCACTGATCAAGTTTACCCTGTTAGAGTTTTTATTGAGACTCCAGATAATCAGAATCACTGAAATTAATGTCTCCAGCTCTCTCAAAGCCTAAACAAGCAGCTTTTTTAATAAAGGACTTTGTTCTCTGACAACAAAAGCCTAATCCAAGTAGAGCCGCAAACAAAGGGGAACATTAAATGCTGTTAAAGGAACAGGCTAGCCATGCTTGATGCTTTAATACTACTCAGTGCACAGGGGAAAAGAACAGAAACAACAACAGTGAAATTAACATAGAAGGAATGAATTTTCAGTCACTCTCCCACAAATGGGAACTCCACACCCTGTCCTCAAACTTTTGCCAACAATTTTATTACTGGGAGTGTCAATAAGAATCCACTGGTTTACTGTGGGCACCCTAATCTGTGCACCTACATGCAGAAGGCCCACAGTATGAGACAGGAAATCAAAGACATACTTTTCCTGTTTGCAACCAGAAACACCTGCCTTGTCATGGAGTGGACAGAGTATATTAAACCAGTGCATTCTCCCACCTGGTGCTGGGTTAAATCATTAAGGCCAGTCTGCACCTTGGCAACCTCTCTGGTGTACTTCACTACAGAAGTAATGTGCACAGAACAGTCATGGATTAGCTGCTTAGGTGGCATCCACTGCTGGAACAACCTACACTCAGCCCTTTAGTGTAGGCAAAGCAAGCCCTCTGCAATCTATTGCAACAGCTGTTTTGCCTGTGTTTAATGTCTATTCTCCTCAGACCCTCGCTTCACAGGCTCTTCCTCTTTGGACTTGTAGCTCCACAAATCTCTGCAAGACAGTGTTGGAGACGTGAGGAATGTCCAGAGGAGCAAAAGCCACTGAGAGATTGCATCTGTTTCGCATCTGGTTTCCCCAGACCAGCAGTGCTGCCTGTCACTAAAGATGTGAGACAGTAATGCCATCTCACCATATCTCACCTCCAGCTGTGAACCAATCCAGAAATGGACACAGCTGAACAGCACACCCTTGAAAGCAGGCGAGCCAGTAAGGGTTCCTTGCAAAGGAAGAGTTCTCCACTGTGCAAGAGAAGCACACTGAAGGCTTGCAAAAATGAGATCAACGCTCCAACATGTTTAATGCTGACAAAGTTTCTAAAATGCTTCCTCATATAGGTATGAGGCAAGTTTAGAAACAGAAGGATGTGATAAAAGCTTTTTAAATTCTTGCAGACAATATGAAACAGAAAAATGTCCACTGACATTGAAATGCTGAAGTAATAATGCATTTTTAATTTCTGTAATAGAAAATTCAGCACAAATAAGTAGAAAAAAAATCACAGAAAGAACATGTCCATGTTCACTGCCAAATCTAGACTGTTGCAATACACTTCCTTCGGGCTACACTTTAAGAGCACGTGGAGTCACCCATAGCACATCAAGCTCCCAGTCTTTGAGGTCACGCACATAAAACCAATGCTTCATATTCTTCGCTGCCTTTAAGGTACTGGTAATAATAAAGAGAGCACTAAAAACTCCAGGACGGATACAAGGGAGAGACTGTGTCATCATCTATTTTCCCACAAGGCAACCACGTTCAACTGGAATGTTCTCCGGGCTGTTTGACAGAACGTGCTTAACAGAGAACGCTCCATTATGAAATTCCTTTGCCCTTGGAATTCCCTAGAGCTTAAATTTGCATTGCAAGCTGTATTGTCCTTTCCTGACTATGTAGATGTCAGGGAAGGTAAAGAAGACAAGAGAAAGCTGAACAAAACCAGAGATAGAAACCTGTTGTTGTTTTCCATTTGGCGATCTGAATCCAGATGTTAAAAGAAAGGATATAACATCTTTTAAAATCAACTTTGACTAAACCAATACACCCCATCAATGAATTATCTTATACCTGTAAAAGATTCATGTCATCTGGATTTTCAGAGCCAGGAACATTTTCTTTCAGTATTGATGACATGACTCTCACATTCATTTTTGTTATATCCAGTTCACTGTACAGTTTCCCGATCTGTTGAGTTCAACAGGACAGAATATTGTATAGGTGAGCATAGTGAGCAGAATAATTCTTACCTCTATACCTGCTTTCTTCCCCATTAGGTATAATATGAGCCTCATTAGCATTATTTCACTCTGGTGACGTACCATGAAAATGAATGGAATTAGCTCAGCTTTTATATGTGCAATCAAACTAAGATCTATCAAGACTGACAGTGCTACTCGTTTTCCTAGCAGTTAATCCCTCTCACTAATGTTATTGTTACTCTTTCCAGGCCAAGCAGGAATTGAGGTAAACTTTTCTTTCCTATCTGCTTTTTGGAACAGCCTCTTCACACAAGCCTTATGCAAAAGTAAGTTTGGCTTTCTCACTTATATTTGAAGTAACTTTTATCAACTTGCATAACAACATTGTTAAGACATCATTAGGTATTCTCATACTTGAGTAAATGATTCCACTTTTTCAGTTGGGATACAGCCTGTCATTTATTGAACTCACTTCTGCCTAGTTTGCTTTGGCACACCACCATATAAAAGATCTTCGGGAGAATGAACCTGAAACTATCAATATAGAGCTATGTACTTGAACTGATCGTCCCTTCCAGTGCATTCTCCAGTGCATCCAGTGGTCTGTGCACCCAGGCTGTTTAAATCACACCTTAGTACTACATTTCAAGTGGACCTGCCATCCTCTAAACCTGCAGTACTGCACCTGATCAGGAGTCAACAACAGAGTTGGGCCTGTGGTAAGAGGTGGCGAAAGCTGTTTTGGAGAATTAGCAGAAGATGGTGATGACTTTGTAGAAGGCTTAGATGAAGTCTACAGAAAGACAAAAGAACAGAGTTCAGGTTTACAAAAGAATTGAAGCAGACATCCTGATGACAGAGCTACAAAACATCTTTTCACACCAGACAACTAGGCATTGGTTTTCTCATGATCAGTGCTCACAAGGAATTTGTTGAGCAAAGTCTATTTACAAGAATAAATCTAATGGTTATTTTGTAATGAAATGAGGTTTGGAATTCAGATATCTTTTAAATGGGTTTGGAAGCAAATTCCACCACAAGATAAAGTGGGAATGGCTATGAACAGGCTAGCTCCTTTAGCTCTTGAGCCATCTAACAGCCAAGAGTCCTTCTCAGAATGCCACTGCAATTTTACGACAAAGGGTAGTTTAGAATGTGATCACACTTGGAAGCAATGGAAAAGTTGGGAACTGAAATCTGGGTCTCTGCAGAAATCAAACTACAAAGGCCTTATGGATTGAAAAGCTGAAACGCTTTGTCTGCAGAAAGCTTCACTTGCACTGCATTTGAACCAACTGCTATAAACCAATAAAAACCCCAACCCCAAATCCAAAACCCCACCTGCACGAGACTACACACATCTGAGTCCTTCACTTCCTAGAGAGTGAGGTAAAAACTGTGTTCAGGTCTGGTGCTGCCGAGATCAGCAGAAGGTTTGCCACTGATTTGAATTGGCACATACATGTGGTAGACATGTATCATCTGTACCATACTTAGTGAGAAAAACATTACTGTCTATTGAGAACGTTCTTCACGCAGCTTGTTCAAACAACCTTTAAATACATAAGCTTTTATGCATTCCACTATCCAATCATCAAATCAAACTCGGGATAAATCCAAGTCATTCCTGTCTGCGCTGATTATAGACATCCAATTCTGTAATTGCAATTGGCTTTCACACCTCCCAAAACTCTTGTGAAAAACTTTATTAGAAAAAATATTCTGGAAAAGTGGCTTTAAAAGCATGAACTGTATCTACATTCAGCTGATGTCCAGTGCTAGAGCCATACTTATATTTAATGTCCCACATGCTACACAATGCTACCTATGATATATGCTTAAATAACATTCATTGTGTACAGGCTGTGCAAACAGCTGGAGAGATACAGACAATAATCTCTTCTTACAGATTTCTACCTCTCTTGGCTTAATTTTAAAGCTAAATAATGCTCATATTCTGAACGGTACGTGTTTTCACAAAAATCTTACTCCTTTTAGTTGAGGCCTTCAGAAGTTGACAAGTTTGAAGCACTCAGCTCTCATTCATCTTGAGATAAACAGCATGCCCAAACCCTTTAAACATTTCAAAAGTCTCAAGAGATGCTTCCTTTTTGAGAACATAGCCACTAATCTGCAGTTTGAAATAAACTATTATATAGGCCAGGTTCCTTTGTTGTTATCTTAGCTGTTATAATTGAAACTGATTCCTCCTCACATGCTTAAGTAGGTTGGTCATATTCTGCCCTGGAGCACTTAAATAAAAACAAAACAGACACACCTGCTTTGTCTACAGAGCTCATACAATTACACATCCTGTTTCTGATTTACAATGGATAATGAAGTATCCTTGTGCACCCCCACCTTAGGTTCCCCTCTGCTGGTGTCAGAAGATGGAAACTCCACTCCTTTCTTCAGCAGTTCTAGATAAACTTCTTTGACTTCGCTCACATCCACAGCTCCTGGGAAACCTCGGGCCCACGTCTAGTTTTGATGAAACAAGAACAGTAACAGTCACAGGAATGGACAGTCAGTGGGTCAGACAAGCATTTCTAAAACACATGGTCCTAAAGGCAGGTCATGCCCTCCACCCACTCCAGCTAGCTCCATTCAAAGCAGCAGGAACCACAAAACCTCCACCATCCTGCTTGTTAAGTGCAACCACAGTGGGAGCACATACAGACTGGAAAGGGAATGTCAAAGGTGGACGGTGACAGTTTTCCAGTTGTCTCTTTTCCATTTTGTGTGACTTCTGCATGAAGCAGGAAGAATAAAGTCTGCAAAAATGGGCTGCATTACTAGATGTTTACCACACAGCAGAGACACAAACATGCTGTTTACTCTAGACTTACCATGATGAAGGACAAGATTTTCTCCTGCATGTCAATTGGCAGATTATATCTTGGATTCAGTAGTTTTACCAGCTTGTCCTTACAGAAATCTTTCTTCACAACCAAAGACTGGAATCTTGGGCCACAGTTCTCTATACACATGTCAAGCAGCTGCACACACAAAAAACTTCAGTTACACAGATACTACGAATAAAAGCCAACTTGACTGCTTTTGTGTCCTTTTGTTTAAAGTGTTCCAAGGTGGTATGAGGGAATAGATATGAACAGATTATATCCAGCTAGATATCTCACTAGAATGTTTGATAAGGTTACTACAGGGTAAGA
>NW_009918523.1:19239-27378 GCF_000696875.1 Nestor notabilis
TGTGCACCAATAAACTTCCACAATACGAAATGACATGTGTTAGCCAGAGTTACACTGTTTTTAAGAGAGAAGTATGGTCACACATGTTTCCATGTCATGGCAGTTATTGAACACAGGGTGTCTTAACAGCATGAAATCTGAACATAGCTTAATAAATGGCTTGTACAGATTTGGTAATAGAATTAATTCACTGCCTAGCACATAGGTACCCTGGGCTGACAGATTCTGAAGAACACTACAAGGGAAAATAAGAAGATTACTAAATGCTTCTCTTCTAATCTGCCGTGTGAGAGACAAATGAAAAAATAGGAAAGAACAAATTCAACATCTTGGAGTACAATTTCTTCACACGTTTTAAAGGTCACATTGATTTGAAACAGAATAGTTGAATTGTTCCAATTGCCAGGTTCATCTTCATGAAAGAAGTCTACTTCCAAAACTCTGCTTGGAATGCTCACAGTAGGATTCCTGCAACATGTCTGAGCAATGAAATAGAGCAGTATGTGATAAAGACATAATACTTCTCCCTTGTACACTTGGAGGTAGCTGATTACAATTCCCGTCTTACAGAAGAGAGATCAAAAGCTGTCACTACACCCCGGTCACCAGAAATCAGGCCAATACAAGTCCTGGCAGGAAACTAGGGTCAGTCAGATCAGGTGCAGAATCAGGAACAGACCTTGTTTTGCCTAGCTCAAATCTGGAGATCAACCACAGGACTACGATGGCCCATGTAGAGAAAACCAGTCACGCTTGTGCTTTTTGCTCTTCAACTGTATCTTTACTTTCCCTCCCATTTTAAGAGGGAGGATGGAAAGGTAAAAGCAAAGGGCTGAAATTAATGAAAGGTTGCAAATCCAAGACAAAACTTCCCTTGAATTGTGCAACAAACAGAACATATTCTCAAAAGGATACACAGATTTGAAAGGACACTATTGCAATCTTGATAAGAGCAGGTTAAATATACTTTCCTGTTCAGAGCAGACTATATTTGACTAAGTCGAAATAATTTTAGTAACTCATTTTCTAGCCTCGGGACTTGGGGATTTTTCTGCCAGCATGATCAGGAACTTATGGGAAAACAGGTTTAAGACCAGAAGAAAATAAACTGCTGAAATGAAAACAGGGTAGAACAAAGAGATGCTGGCAGACTGCTGTGCAAAAAAAAAAAAACCAACTGAGAGATAATTACAAAAAACTCCTGGCTCGAATCACTATTTTTCATTTGAAAGAGTACATGAAACATATGCTAATAAGCCAAGCCATTTGCTTGTGCAGTACTTCAAAGATGGTCTGTGTAAAACATTTTCAACCCAGTGCTTGGGAAATCTGGTATGCTACTTGCTGTTAATTCCCGACTTAAGGGACTGAATATTTACCCTCTGAATGAAAGTACTGAACTAATGGGCTAGATCCTCCACTCAATTATGCCAGTCCAGCCCACTCACAGTGAAACTAAGCTGGTGTAAGAAAAAGAAGTATTTGACTCAATTATTTTTAACTGGACCATTCATGAACAAGCCACTTCCGTGCTAATAACACCTTTCATTAGAATTTCAGTATAGTTCTTTATCATTGCAAATAGTTCTTCACCTTCTCAAGCAGTCCCATTGGAATGAGTAGATCCAAGGTGGCCAAGTCAACCACTGTGTCACATGCACAATGGAATCTCAATAGAAACATTTTAATCACAGAACTTGCAAGTTAACGTCAACCAAACCATTAATGGTTGAAGAGCAAATGACAGGCAGGACCTGAAAACTGTTGGAAGTGACAGAGCTGCTATGTTCCAGACTAGCTTACAGCAGATGTCCAGCTGAGAGGAGATCTGCACAAAGGGAAAACAGGGGTTGAACTGCAGATGGTAAAAGGCATCTGAACAGAGGTGAAGATAAAATGTAAGGCAGAAACAAGAAGGGAAGAAGTTGGTGGGTATAACAGAAAGTTAACACATAATACATTCCTTACCAATAGAGACCTCACTCAAAAATCAGTAGAACTCTGCCCATCTAAAGCAGCCAGGAATTGTCCATAAAGTTGTCATGAATGGATGTAGTTTGTGATGGATACTTCTCAGACCCAAGGTGAATGCAAGAAAACACAGATGGACAGTTTGCTGCTTCATTTTTCTGACTCAAAGTGAAAAAGTCATTAATGCATCTCCAGGATTACACTCTACTAAACATATACTGATGTCTACTCAGAGAGTTTTTGAACAGCAAGACACTATTTAAGTGCCAGCATTTAAAATAAACCTGTACAAGCAGCTTTTTCAGCTGCCATTCATCAATTACAGTGTAATGGCTATGCAGACTTTACCAAGATTCTGCATTTAAAAAATGTTTTTCAGAAGTCTTGAAGTTTCCAGATTTTTTTTTATATATATATATATATATGTATATTTAACACTGAAATATGGATTTCTTTTGCTCCCACTCAATATCCTTTTATCTTCCTCTTTGTCCGTATACACCATAAAGTGTAATAAAATTGACTAGGACTTTTTGATTGAGGTGCTGAAGGGCTCTCCCACGCTTTTGTTTTTTAGAGCCTCTGCTTTGTGAAATGTTAAATTAACAAAGGAAAATCTGAAGGTCACATTTGCCATGTTAACATTTTTTTACATCTGAAAACTTACAGGACATTAAAAGGAAAAATAGGGTTTTTTTTTTGCTAAGGCAAAAAAAATCCCCATACTCCATCAAGTCTAAGCAATGAATTCCTTTGACATTTTCTAACAATGCAAAGTGAAACAATAACTTCACCTTAAATTTCCGTCCACTGCTTTGTATGTCAGAGTGTGTGTGGACATAAGTACAGAGAGGGACACATTTGATAAACTACTTTCCCATGTGCTCTTCAGCTCCTAAGACCTTACAGGTATCAGAGCAATAAATGTTCTACAAACCCAAGGGAGAGCTAGAGAGGCAACTGAACAGGTGTCTCAGCATTCACTGCATAAACAGAGTTTTCGTATCCAAAGCGTATTAGCAGTAAGAAGTCAAATAACACATTCATGCTTTGTTGGATTCCTGCCTAGAAGTTCTAATCCTCTTCACTCTGATTGCAAAATCACCACTGCCAAGCCCGATTTCTTGGCTTTATCAAACTGTGCATGAAACAACTTCATGGCTTGACACGCATACACCTCTATCCATGTGACTTCACAAGCACCAGGTAACTTCAGCAGATCAAAGTACGTAAAGTCAAGCCATAGCCAACACCTTATACAGCTGGCACTCACCCTTTTTCCTCTACGTAAATAAATAAACATCTGTGAGCCAGGAGGAGGAAGATACTGTTGAGATTTAACATGTCTCAAGGACAGAATCAGGACTAACACTGGTTAGTGGTGGTACTTCGGGTGAAGACTTTCACATTTTGCTCTGTGTGTGTTCTCTGGGAATAAGCTCTGTAAGCAGTTTCATTAGGAAGATTAAATACCAGAATTTCAAGGTTGCATAACTAAAAGTGGACCAAAGTACATTTCAAAAGAAAAGTGATTTGTAGATCTGGTGCCGCCTTAGTTGTATCTAATGAAGGTAAGAGAGCCAAATCTGTGTAGTCTCAAATTTGTGTAGAGGACCATCACATTCTCTCTGTAGGAAACAGAGGTGACAACTTACAGTTCAAAGAAAAGAACCCTTATTTTTTAGAAATTTGGGAGAAAAACAATGTTGAAATAAGTGTTGCAGGAGTGTGTATGTGTGTTTTAGGAATTTAAAACTATGTTTTTCCATTTGCAATGATTTGCTGTTCCAATCTAAGTATTTCAAAATGGGAAATAGTAACAGTTTCGTTAAAGCAATCAAGAACATAAAACCAGAAGATATAGCACACAGAAGGACTGATTTGAGAACAAAGTTGTTAAAAGTCACACACGGTCAGCAACGAGGTCATCAAAGGAAAGGCTTTACACATGCTAAACTGATGTCAGTACTGGTAGATAACTAGAAAAAGGAAAGGAGCCAGAAGCAGAAAGAGGCAGAGGATGGAAGATCTTACACAAGAACAAAAGTACAAAGAAAGAGAATTAGAAGAAAAGCTGGCACTTATTAATTAAAGAATCAAGGAACTCGGGGAGAAGAAACCTGCAACCAGAAAACAGAACCTGGGCCAAAAGGATGGGTTTGCCTGGGAGGCAGAGTTACATGTGTACATGTGAGTGGGTGAAAACAGACATGGAGAAAGGGGCCTGGAATGGTAAAGAAACTGTGAGAAAGTGCTGAACTACAAGTACAACTGAAACCTGGTACACACTCCATCTGCGAGCAATTACAGTGAGCTTCCAGGTCGAGAAAGTTCTTTGTTGTATACACCTGAAACAAGATCCTTCTCCCACATCTATGCTCTTAAGAGGTAATCTGTAATGTCACCTTGGGCATATCTGCAGAGAAAATATCCAAAGAAAGGCTCTTAAATGTAAGCACTGGGTTATTATAACTCCAGTTGACTGCTTCAGATGTTCAGAGAAGGACTGAGGTGCACAAAGACTGTAGGAGAAAGAAAGCAGATCTGATATAGGGATTGCAATTACAGCGGAAACCGAGTGTTTCTGTTATGCAAAGGCACAGAGCACACAAAAAGGTGACTCACGAGACAGTGGAGGAGGAAGCTAGGAAAGAAGTGCGGAAATGGAATGAGCTGAAGGTATATATTATTGGTATGTTTAACACATTTATCTGCACCTCTAACTTGCCGGGAGACACTTGGGCAATCGCTAAGCGACCTACAATTTGACACTATCAAACACCTATCTTCCTTAATCACTTCTCAGCACATATTGATATAGACAATGATTTTGCACAACAAATACCAAACCCATGAATAATACTAGTTAGCAAGTGTAATGCAGACAAGCCTCTAGTACCTCAAAAAAGGAAATGGTGAAGAAAACACTTCTAGACAAATAATAAAAGACAAATCCTCAACAACTTAAAATATGAATGGTGTGGTTCTTCTGACAGTTGCATTATTGTTAGTGAGGAATAACTCAAGTTGGAAACTCACGACAGTCTTAGGAACTTCCTGCTGCTGCCTACATTATCAGTGCAGTGGAAAACAGAACTGTGTAAACATACTCCAATAAATCTTATGTTGAAATCACAACAATTCCTCAAACTCTGGCATAGTTCAGAAACTCTGGCATATTCTGGAGGCCAGGTTATCTGAAGTGAGGCTATTCCTAGCTATTCCAACCTTTAGTCATAACATCTGAATCTTAAGTGGCTTACCCTGAGTCTTGGTCCCTTGCTTAACTCACCACTGCTACCCTTTCATTCAAGTTTCTCATTTATATGTGATAACACCTTTACAGAACAGGTACTGCACATTCCATGTGGGATGTGCCATGCTCAGTCTAACTAGGATCAGTACCACAAGGCGAGTAATAGAATGGTCAAATGTAGCTTTTATGCAATAACCCAACCTCCACATCTTTCACAAACAGGTGGGAAACTCCCAAAGGGGACAACCACTGGTACAAGTTTAAAACTAGTACAAGTTTAAAAAAAAACCCCAAATGCAACAATAAATCAATGAATCTGCATCATCCAGGACTCTCTGGAATGCCAGCAGACCATCTGATCTGCACTGTGGTAGTGCTCTACACACAAACAACAAAGACAGAAAACATCCTGGGGAGTTGTGTCAGTGATAATTTGCATGCCACCTTATCGTTTAAAATGTTTGCCGCCTTAGTATCTAATTAATATAAATACAGCTGTACTTACAGACAGGGTAAGCCTGATCTCCTTATGGTTACAGTTTTTTGAAAGCTTTTTCTTTAGCGCTTTAACTGCATCTTTAGGCCTGTGACAAATTAAGTAGAAAAAGTTACCAGTGAAGTCAGACTGTTTTTCTAGTTCATAACTTCATCCAAGAGCCAAAAATACCGGCCTGAGATACAAGACCAAATTCATCCCTGAATTTACACCCACATAAAACTAGAGCAATTACCCCACTGATTCCAGCAAAATCACTTCAGCATTGAGCTAGAGTAACAAAGCAGTGAATCAGGTTTGTTACTGCAGACTCTGCATTACTCCAGAGACTTGTGCAGAGAAATAAGTTATTCTCCTCTGCAAAGCCTCCTCCAAAATTATATTATTTCACTGTTTTGCAACAGATTTACTTTTCCAGCTTTTATTGCTATGAAAGGGAATAACAATTGCCAACTGTATTGAGAGTTGACTGGTACCTATTTTTCATCTATGGTGCAACTAAAAAATACTCTCCTGGGAGTGCTGTCAGGAGTAGGGGTGTCTTGGCTAACTCAAATCTTATAATTGCAGGATGCTTTTAACTCATCTAAGTAATTACCGTGTACGGATGGACAACCCATTCCACCCTGGAGATAGTGGCGTTTCTGGGCCAGTCATTTTGATGTCTATATATATACACCCCATATCTTTTAAGTATCTATGTAGGAGGAAAAGGGTGGAAAATGGTATCAAGCTTATCACATGTGGGAAACAGTTTTGTGTAATTAATATGTGCTATCTATAGTGTACAACTATTAGGGCCAGCTCAATGCTCATGATCAACAAAAACAAGATGTCTTACAGTCTCTTTAGGATCTCTCTAGAGTCTAAGACAGAGCAATAGGCACAACTACAGTGTTTCAATAAGAAAAAAAAAATCTTTGTTGAAAACATTTCAAAGCAAATAAAATTAAATGGGTATTTACCATTACTGCATTTTTCAGTTTGAAATGTTATTGTACTTCATCAGAAAAAAAGAGATATATCTACATAATCCTATGTCATACCCAGCCATATCAGTAGAGCATCAAGTGATGGATGGGAACATGAGAGCAGAGAAGAAAACTTCCCCTGCAGAAAGCTGTACTACTATTATTCCACTCCTGCTTCTTTGCTTCTCCCACTGAAGCATCTGGAGCATCTGGTCAGGAGCTGGATATTGCGTTAAAATAACCATTTGCCTAATTAGATACAGCAGTTCTGCTGTTCTTAGTATCCTGTTACAGACTGTGACTAGTAGTTGCCTAGGAGGAAGTTATAAGGAGTTCCTCTGTAAGCATAAGCTGTGCACAAGAGCACAGTTTCTTGTTTATCAAAAAGCCCTGTTGCATAGAAACTCCACATAGAAACTAACGCTGAGGGTCAAAGTGTGCTGCTGCTTATGGCGAAGACCAGAAGAGAGTCATTGACCTTCCAAGCTCTAAAAGCCATGGGTGAGAGTGTGGGATCCAAAAAAAAAAAAAAAGAAAGGAAAAGCTGATGTAAAAAAAACCCCACCTGTGCAGAAACTTAGGCACAGCTCACTCTCCTGAAGAGTATTCCAGTTGGTGTTAGAACATACCACTGCTAACAGGGGGTTCCTGCAATGCAACACTAAAGCAGATCTTACGAGAACAAATTTCCTTCTACAGGTAAGAACAGGAAGCACAAAGCAGTAAGTGGCTGAGCAAACCAGAATGGTTACAAGGAGTTCTGAGATACAAGACCAAATTCATCAGTGCAGGAGGTCACCTCTGTCCCGGTTGCCCTGGGTACACACCTTTTGGTGATGGATTGCACTGAACAGAAATCCAGCCATCGCTTTGCTCCTGCTGTGACAGAGGCTGGCTGAGACACTGCACAGTGGGGAGCTCTGATTAAGTTAGAAGTATGGAGCTTTAAATACTGTTGTAGGCAACAAAATGCTCAAGGTCTTTTTTCAGGCTGGGTTTTGCAGATACCCATTTCACCTGACAAACAGTAGAGGTCAAACAAAATACATCAGACTCGTGTGAGAAACCTGTGTTATCACCTCTCTCTAGCACTTGTCTATGGGGAACAGCCTACAAGTCTAATCTACAAGTCCCGACAGCTGAGCCAGAGGCACTAAGACGGACAAAACTCCTAGGAACCAAAGATACCTGCTCCCTGCTGCTGCTTTGTTTTGGGTAACTTTATATACACACCATACGCTGCCTGCTCGATCTTGCCCTGCCCTCGAGCAACGCCGGTGCTACCTCCAATAGGAAAACCGGCTGTTCTCAGCCCTGCAGGTGAAGGGGGACCTTCGGACACCGGGCTGCCCCCGGCTCCCCGCACCGCTCACCCCTCCTCCGTCGCGCTGATCACGTCGCAGATGTGCATGAACTGCCCCCAGTCCTCCGTCTGCAGCGATCCA
>NW_009918524.1:0-427 GCF_000696875.1 Nestor notabilis
CATTTTCACTCCCCCTCTGCCGAGGCAATGCTGTGGAGCAGTTCTTCTGTGAAATCCCCCAGCTCCTCAAGCTCTCCTGCTCACATTCCTACCTCAGGAAACTTGGGCTTCTTGTCATTATTGCCCTGATTGCTTTAGTGTGTTTTGTGTTCATTGTGGGGTCCTATGTGCAGATCTTCAGGGCCGTGCTGAGGATCCCCTCTGAGCACGGACCCCACAAAGCCTTTTCCACGTGCCTCGCTCACCTGGCTGTGCTCTCCCTGCTTGTCACCACTGGCACATTTTCCTACCTGAAGCCCCCCGCCATCTCCTCTCCATCCCTGGATCTGGTGGTGTCAGTGCTATACGCCGTGGTGCCTCCAGCAGTGAACCCCCTCATCTACAGCTTGAGGAACCAGGAGCTCATGGATGCTGTGAGGAAGCTGGG
>NW_009918524.1:438-684 GCF_000696875.1 Nestor notabilis
TTCGCCAGCCATACACTGTTTGCTTTCCTCTGCAAAGGGCTCCCAGTGTAGGTCATAATAGGCCAAGTCTGTCTTTCCGCCTTTAAGTATGCTTTCCTTTTTCCTCTTCTGATTTTGTTGTCTTCAAAGACATGTCAGTTTTCATCCCTTCGTACTTCACTATCAGCCCATCTTATCCAATCCACAGGCTTTGTATCAATAGGGGTCTTGTATTTAAGGGAAATAAATGATCCTGAAGCAACTTCT
>NW_009918525.1:0-10512 GCF_000696875.1 Nestor notabilis
GCGGGGGTTCTGCCCGCGTCCCCGGTGCCCTGGGTGCAGGGGGTTCAAACCAGAGGTTTACAGAAACCATCCTCTGCCGTTGCAAACTGCCTGCGGGGCAGAAAGGACTCACCGAAACGAGATTGTGCGGGGAAGGGAAGTCTTCCATTAGTCTGCAATGATTTCTTTTTTCTTTTTTTTTCCCTCGTATGTATTTTATTGCGGTTAATTGAGATATATGAGCATCTGGTGCTTTCTGGTCCTGTTTGTGGAAAGTAAATAATTTTCCTTTCTGTATTAAATATGCCTCTTAATGGGGCATATAACATCAACCAAGTCACATATCATCGTAGAGCTCTGTAACATATGTTAATATGGTAGTGCTTCATTACTAACAGTCTTTCAAAAGACCTGCTTTAGATATTCTCCCCTTTCAGTTAATCAGGGTATACTATGAACTCACAGAAAGCCAGATAATGTGTTAATGCACAATTAAAATGTGGAACCAGAAGAACATAGGAAATCTTTCGCATTTTAGAAGATCCTGTAAATGTACATGATAAATCAAACTGAGGTGTCTCGCTTCTGTGTTTTTTCTGTCATAAAAGATTAAATTTAACTTGAAATTGTTTGGCACAAAGAAAAGTTAACAGTTTTGCACTTGTTTTTGTGATCTGCATTCCTTGCCCTAAAGTTGCTATGAAGACAGGATAAGAGAGTTGGGCTTTTTCAGCCTGGAGAAGAGAAGGCTCTGGGGAGACCTTATAGCAGCCTTACAGTACCAAAAGGGAGCCTACAAGAAATCTGGAAAAGGACTTTTTACAAGGCCATGTAGTAACAGGACAAGGGGTGATGGCTTTAAGATGGCAGAAGGGAGATTTGGATTAGGTACTGGGAAGAAATTCTTTACTGTGAGGGTGGTGAGGCACTGGAACATGTTGTCCAGAGAAGCTATGGCTGCCCCATCCCTGTCAGTGTTTAAGGCCAAGATGGACTGGGCTCTGAGCAACCTGGTCTAGTGGAAGGTGTCCCTGCACATGGCAGGGGATTGGAACTAGAAATTTGAGGTCCTTTCCAACCCAAACCATTCTATGATTCTGTGACATAATAGAGCTGGGTGAGTTCTGTTTGCCCGCTGGTGTATTTCTTGGTTATGCAGAAGACAAATTTTTACAAACTGGTGCTCTGGAAAATATAAGCAAAATGGCAGTGTGTACTTCAGAGGGTTCTAATTCTCTATTAGTTTTCTAAGTAATACTATTTCCTTTGCCTATTACCCTCAGAAAGAAAATTTTAAAGCCTATGGTGCGTCCTGAACCTCACCCTCATGGTGAGGAAGGGTTACCTGATGGCCAGCGGTTCTTTTCCCTTCAGCCCTGGCTGTTGGGTGGCCTCAGTCCCCTGCATCGACCCCGGGCTCACCAGGTGCCATGGCCACTCCTGCTGGGGCCTGGGGCCTGCACCCTGGCTGACACTGGGATTTTCACAGAAAATACCCAAGGATCCTCAGTGACAAGTGGGCATGACCAGAGCTTGTGAAAGAACATAAGCAATTTTGGGTACTAAATTTTCGCACTTAAAAAGATAAATTATGAATCTGCTGGTTTTCAATGAATTCAACGAGCAATTCATCACGCTCTAAAAAATACCCATGGGATGAGAAAGCAAAAAATAAGTTCTTATGCATGAAAAAATCAAGACTTTGGTGTGCAAAGGTTCTTCTTTTCTTGAGCTCTGAATACGTTTGCTTTACTGCCCATCTTTGCTTTTCCTTTTACCTTACACCTAAAAATAGCACCAGAAATCGCTACATACCCTGTAGCACTAGGCTGGGGTTTCAGGGCAGCTTAGAGTCCCTATGACGTGATGGAGTCATCTCGGGTCACCCTTCAGGGCACAGTTACCCTTGGAGTTTCTGCGCCTCAGCACCCCTACTTGGTGGAGATGAGGTCACCATATGCACCCCTGTTTTTTTAGATTATATTACAAATGGTGTATTTCTTTTTATGTCAGTGAAGCTGTAGATAATTTGACTGTATTTTCCCTTTTAGCTCTTCTATTAGCTATTACATTCGTTTAAGGGCTTCCCACTTGTGAGCACATAAAATATAGCTAAGATGATCTCAGATTGAGGTGGATAATGTATTAACACATAGACCATTCATATGGGGGGAGGGGGAAATCCTAAATGGTAAATCACAGTATAATTAGATCAGGGTCAAAAAGCCCACAGCTTTGTATCTACTGTAACCTCATTGATTTCTGAGGTTGTGGCAAAAATCATCAATGTATATAATTTTACTTTTTTTTTAAGATTCAAAACAAGCTGAGATCAGCTCGGCTTTGAATTTGCCTTGCTTTAAGACACCTATCAATACTTTATAAATCAGTTGCCCAGTACAGTTGTGCACCATAAATATATTTAACCTTGAGTCATGCAAAACGAGCCTTTAAAACAAGCAAGTGCACACTAAAATCAATGATCCTAGAAAACACATATTGGATAATGTCTTGTATAAAGAAGTAAGTGTCAAGACAGTCAAGGAACTATTTAGGGATGCCTGAGGTAGGGGAATAAATTTGGCAGTGACACTGCTAAATAATACTCTTTACGGAAAATATTCATTGACTTAGACAAGATCTTTGGCTGAGCAGAGACCAGAGGTTCAACCTGCACAGCACAGCTCCTACATGTAATACAGGTCTTTACAATATATTTTTAAGAATGGAAAGAGGTGAAGATTAATTTTTTGGTTTGTGTTGTGTTGTTTTGGGTTTTCTGCTTTGGGTTTTTTTAGTAGGAAATATTACTCAACTATCTTGCAAAAAGTATCTAGGGAATAAGAAGCAAATTTGGCATAAGAAGTTGCGCATCTCTCAATGCCTTGATTTATTTATCCTCTCACTGGACAACATAAAACCTGACTGACATGTGGAATGCCCTGGATGACCCAGACCAAGTCCCATGAATATGCTGGCCCTTGCAGAGAACGGTGGTGCAGAAAGGTCATACAAGGGGCATACAAGTGAGTATCATGCAGTTGGATGATTGGACAATGTGACGCACAACACACTTTTTGTTGAGGACCACTTGCATTTGCAGGCTCGTCTTTGTTGATGCTGATCTTGCATCCTCGGCCTCCTGTGCTTTTCATGCCTGTGTGCACACCACTACTGTTCCCAGAGCCTGTGCGGTCATCCTGTGGATGCTCTGTGGTTGTGTATTCACAGCTAAGATCTGAACAATCTCATTAAGAAATCAAGTCAGTTATGTCTGTTGAGCACTCCTTGAAGTTATCCTTGAAGTACCTTCTTGGGCACTTTGTGGTCTGTGGTGTCATTAATCACATAGAATCAGGAATCACACGATTTCATGCAGAAGTTCAGATGATTAAGATAATCTTTCACTTTTTACTCCCTCTTTTTTTTTTTCTTTTGGAACAGCAGAACTTCATGTCTGTAATACTTAGGAACTTCTAATTTTAAGTCTCAATTTATTTCTGAATACTTTATACCCATTTGTCTTGCCTGACAATACTGGCCTTGACTTGAGCTAGCTCACCATTCTGCTGTGGTTTAAGATCTTTGTAATGCTCCCTCCATAGTTTTGTTGGGCTAAATCTGTGCTTTCCTATTCTTGTTTTGTAACGTAGGTTTTCCTCTCCTCTTTTATCCAAGCTGCATTTGTGTATCATGTTTATTTTTGAGTTGTTTCCTTCAGTATGGGTGAAATTATATACCAGTTCTAGTCAAGGTGCTTGATACGGCCAGTTAGAAAGGGCTCAGAAGTGGAGAGCATGCTCTGGACTGTAAGCTGGTGTTCACCTTGCTGTTTTCATTGCCCCATCACGTTGCTGGCTAGTAACCCTCTGGCCAAATAGTACCAACAAGTATTTCTTTTGCTTCATTTGTTTTCAGGTGATAAGCCCCAGCTCATGGCAGACATTCCTGTATGTAGCTCCTACCTGTCTATTTTGCCTCACTGCACTTCTCACTTTACACTTTGCTGTGACCTTATGGTCACTCCTTTTTTTTACGTCTGATAACCAGATACTTGTCAGTCAGCACTGGCAGCACCTTTGAACATCATCTCACCAACAACCTCACCTGGCAGATCGTCCTTCCCTTTGGCCAAGGCTGAGCAACTACTGCTCCCTGAGGAATTTCACCAGCAGTATGCATCGAGCCTGATGGTTTGTCAGCACAACACACCCCATGTGTTACTGTACCAAAAGCTTTACTGAGCTCCAAAAAGAACAAGTCTGCAGAATTATACTTGTCAAGAAAATTATTTATCTTGTCTAAAAAAATGATCAAATTAGTCTGGCATAACCTACTGCATTCTGTCTGATTTTCCATCATGTAAATAAGTGCAAACCACACACCACTCCACAGAGCCAGGTGATCCCTGTAGCACAAGCAAAATCAAGTTAATGGCTCATGATCAAGGTTCACTAAAGCCAACCACTAAGCACATCTGAAAAAATGAGACACAACTTGTGGAGTTTTCTGCTGTTTAATACATCTAAAGGATGCAGTTTCATTCAGGTTTCATAACGATTTCAGAGAATGTCCAACAAGGATGAGAGTGGTTCATAATTTTCCAAATTGGCACATTACTGTATATAATATCTGACTATTTGTGAGAAAAACATATACAGGCAGAAAAGAGTGTTCAGTTGGAGCCTTAACTACATAGAACTGGTCTAGTCAAGACTGAAATTCAAGTTCTAGGCCTGCTATTTGGTAACTTAATAACTTGATTTTTGTAACAGTTTGATTTCACATAGTGGAGAAGACTTCCAAAACAATTAATTAATCCTTCCAAGATCTTTGTAAACTTAATATCATTATCCCCAAATTTCTAAATAGATGTAATAGCAATAGCAGATCTAAGAGTGAGGTAAGTAGAAAAGAAGTCATCTTCCTCAATGTAATACAACAAAAACATATATACATCTCCTTTCTCCTCCAGCACCTGTTGATGCCCAGCAGAAGTACAAATTGAATGTACACAACCTGTAACAGCAGCTCTTCCCTTTGAAAACCAGTTTTTCTGTAGATCAGCACTGGAGTCTCAAATCGTCTCCTGTTGCAAAGTGAGTATGCACAGACTACTTAGAAAACAGATGATGTGCACAAAGCTGATAGAGGCATGCTGTTCCCAAGCAAAACACTTTCTTTTTATCATGTAGTCCCATTAAGGCACTTCTCAGTCAGATTATAAAAGGTACTGATCTGATGCATCATTATGCAGTTGCAGCGTGCTTAAACAATTCTGGTTACTGCAGATTGAGAGCTATTTAATCCTACTGCAGAATAAAAAAATAAGGAGTTGAAAAAATAGAATGTCACCGTAGTAAGAGACAGATCAGTAACTGTTATGACTCAGTAGCTCATGATTAATTATTTAAACCACTTGTGCTCAAGAATGACCTTTTAGCCATGGCAAGACAAGAAAAATATTTTCCTTTTTTAACCTCCACAATTCAAATCCCAGTCTTTCCTTCGAACTCAGGTGACCAAGATGTGAGAACTTGATCATTAATCTCAGACTTTGAAGTACTGAAGCACCATCAATCAAATGTGGATGGTGACAGAGTAAAGGAGAAATCAGGAGAGCATCGACTGGGCAGGAATCAGAGGCAGTTTGTGTTGCTTGGCATAAATTTCTCAGCATTTATGACTGAATACTTGAAACTGATAAAAATATTTCAGATTATTCAGGTGGGTAAGGTTCAGGTCTTGAAGGACATATTTTAATTGATTCTATGTTGTGTAAAAATAAATATTAGGCAAGTATTATTCTAGTGCATTGTATGAACATCCAGTGCACATCAAGAAAAGTGTAGGCCAAGCTCCATTACCTCAGAGGATTTGAATGGCCTCATCCCTTCAAAATCTGTTTAACATACTCTAAATGCTTTTAAGAATGGATCATGCACTTGTAAGATGTGTCAAACTGTGTTTAGGACTCTGCTTACCTCTTGTGCCAGGTGTCAGTGGCAAGGTGCTGGTGGTGGGTGCTGCAGGGCAGCCTCTGTGAGGGGAGGCAGGGGCTGCCCCATGCCAGGCACAGCCAGCTCCAGCCACCCCACCACCACACTGGTGGTGCCTTGGCAAAAGGGTGTTTCAGAAAGGACAAAACAATTTACTTTCTTGAATTGTGAGAAACAAATGGGGTGAACAGCCAGGTGAGAGCAGGAGAGGGAGGAGGTGTTACAGGTGCCAGCGCAGGGTTTCACCTGCAGCTCCTGCAGCACGTGGTCGTGTCCTAAAGAAACTGCAGCCCATGGAGATCCCAGGCTGGAGCAGGTTCATCCTGAAAGATGGCAGCCTGTGAAAGCCCCATGGTAGAACAGGGAGCAGTGGGAGGAGGAAGGAGCAGCAGAAAGGAGCTGCCATGGAGTGACCATAATCCCTGTCCCCCTGTGCTGCTCAAGGTTGAGGGGAAGAAGGAGCTGGAAATGATGGAGTAAAGTTGAGCCTCGGAAAAAGAGTGAGGGGTGGGGGAACGTTGCTTTAGGTTTTGTCTTTATTTCTCACCATCCAACTCTGCTACTAACTGGCAATAAAATAAATTCATTTTCGCCAAGTCAGGCCTGTTTTGCCTCTGAAGGTAACTGGTGAGAGATCTCTCTGTCCTGACCTACAAGCTTTTCATTTCATTTTCTCCTCCTTTCCTGTTGAGGAGGGGATAGAGTGAGCTGCTGAGTGGGTACCAGGCAGCTGGCCAAGGTCAACCCACCACGTCCTTGTAGGTGAATTTGCAGGCGCTGCTGCAGGATCTATGTGAGCAGGCGCCTATGGTGTTGTGTATGTACTATATAGGGAAAAGCCAGCACATCTACTGGCTTATTTGATGCTGTTTTGGAAAATACCATGCAAGAATGAAGTTCAGTAGCTTTGAGGGACGAAAAGTCAAATCTAATTTTGGAATAGTCTGAGTGAAGACAAACGCCCATTCACCTATCTTTAGTATCTCCACACCTGAGTTACTTACTCTGCTTAAAGCAACATGAATTTCATTTTTGGCAAGTTTTAAAAAAATGAAATGTAATTTCTTCTATGGTGAGTTAAAACCTTTTTTTTTTTTTTTTTTGTTTCCCAGAGTTATCTTTCTCGCTAATGGAAATTGATTGAGTCCAGTTCACATATAGAGAACACACTGAGGAAATTCTTCAGCAGAGTATCAAAAGAGCTGGAGATACTTCTTCACATTGCAATAGAGACAAATCAGCACTATGCCAATTCATGCAACTCTGCCTTTAGAATGCAGGTAATATTTTTTGATCATTGACCTGGAAATTTTTAAAGAAGTACGTGTTTGCTACTCCTTATATTAAATAATTCACTTGTCACTTTTGTTAGAAATAATGAAAAAAACCTATAGGAGTGTTTTGAAAGTGTAGTAAATTGCACAGAAACTGGGAGGAAGAGAAAAGGCTTTAGAGGACTCATTCTGGAAGGTGTACCAAAGTAACTATACGCGTAGCAAATCTGTGGTTATGTGGCTACAATGCTAGCCAGGAATTCAGCACTTCAGCGAAGTGTTCTAACATCAGGTTAGTTATCAAAACATGGAAACTTCATATAAGTAGCCTGAACGTGGTACACAAAACTACATAAATATGATAAAGAATGTGACCAATTTCTAGAGCCTTAAGGTTGATATGCGCAAATCTCGAAGGGTATATAATTTTGATAACGATAAATAGTACTGGCTATTTAGCACTCATATACATCTTCCATTTCCACGGTATCATAATAGTACAATAGTGCTAACTGTGAATGGTGATTCTGAACACTGAAGGGAACTCAAGTCTGACAAGCTTCAGAAAATGCTACTGGTTTTGAATAGAAGAGAATCCGAGAGTGGTAGTGAGGAAGGGGGAAAAAAATGTGAAAGCTCAAACCTGGTTTAGTTCGTGTACCCATGAATTAAATAGAGGATGATGGGAAAGTTGCTTGTATATATTCTTCCAAAGGCTGAGACCAGACTGCCAAAACACAGAAAATATTGATTGTCTGTTAATGTTCATTGCTTGCCTATCGCAATCTTTAACGGTCCTGTGCATTATCCCTTTCATCTCAGAAAGGCTATTGCTGATGGCTGGGGAGCTGAAGTCTGAGTGGAAGCTTGTGCCCTCCTAAAATGAGTATCACGGAACACGTGAGACAAATTCATACTGCTTCAAGAAATACTAACTGAGCACATTTGGCACTGCTTCTTAGCTTCTCCATCACAGAAGCCAAAGCAGAGATTCAGGGAGGGAAACGTGTCACCTGGACATCTGCAATTCCTGTTCTCTTTATTCTGGAGCAGAGCCATTTACAGAAAAACAGGGAGGTGGAAATCCCACTCTGAGGATACCTGCTTCGTTCCCTAACCTCAACCCCTCCCCAAGATTTTCTGCAGGCTTCTGTGTTTTGCCCTCCCCTGCCCAGGAGCATACAAGTAAGCGTAAGGAGGACTAGAGCCTGTATGGTGTGCTCTCACTGTACATCAGTTGCCTTTTATTCACAAAATGTTGTAAAACATCTCAGGGAGTCTATGACTAACAGTTTCAGTAATGATCCAGAAACAGGCAGTAGAGCAGGAGTAAATTAGCAGCCACCCAGCAGCACTGAAGTGAAATGGGAAGAGCCTGTGTTTAAAACCCCACGCCTTCTCCAATCCACATAATTCACATTCATCACTCACTATAGAAAAGTGGGCACTTAACTGTTTGATTCTCTAAGTGCAAAGCCAAAGCAAGGTAAATCTTTTCATATGCTTTGTAGTTCCAGCTGCTGTAGTGTCCTTTTACAGCTAATTAAAACCACATATTTTTCCAATTCACTCAATACAGGAAAATGTCTATTTCTGTGCAATATCACTTCAATGGAGCACGTCATGCTGCAGACTAGAAAGCAGTAAGTGCAGTCCTGTTGAGATCTGAAAAAAAAATAAAGACAATACGATTGGCCTTCATCATCAGGAGGCTTAATAAATTCTTGTAGAAGTCCCCAGAGGTATTGTTAGGTGACATCTCTGCTGAAAAATCCCTGCAGTTCAGCCGTGTAGGAAAAGTATTCGGCAGCTTCCCTAAGGTCCTACCATTCAAGTGAAAACTATCCATTGGGAAAGGCTGATCTGCATGGCTGAAGTTGTTTCCAAGGGCCCCTGTAAAATGCTCCCTTCTGGGCTGGGACCACCATGGGAAACAGTGGTGTCCTGAAAGGAAAGATGGAACAAGGCAGGGGCAGGGAGAACATTTTTTTTTCATGAGATTCTGGGTTGTCGTAAATTAATATTTATGATCTCTTTTGAGGGCTCTGAATAAAAAGGCAACATGAACAACTTACAAGTGCTGAGGTTCCAGTCTTCTGAATTTGCAGTATAATTAGTTTTATGGGAATTATGTAATCAAAAGGTTTACAAATCAAGTTGTTTGTTTGTTTGTTTAATAGCTTTCAATACGAGGCTAATTATCTGTTTCAAAGTCAGTGGTGGATTTTTCATACTTTTTCTATGTTCATATTCACATCTGTATGCAAAAGTCATGCTCACAAACCAATACATTCTTCTAGGGCATTCCAGCATATATTTTAATCAGTTAGGATAATTGATCAACAAACTCACATGTTTGAAAATCACTTTTCACTAACAGAAAATAAGAATCATTTAGAGCGTGTGGCATAGTTTATATCAAATGAATCTGGAATTTTCTCACAATTGTTTTTGTTGTTTTCTCTGCATGTTATGATTGTGACTGATCCTAATTTCCAGCTTCCCACACATTTCGCTTTTGCTTATGGTGACCTCTTCTCAAAGTTGGGTATACAGCCTTTTCTGGAGTTCATTTATTAGCAAGGTAAAACATCTATGAGAGAATAGTGGTGGTTTTCCTTTTTTTTTATTTTATTTTGTAAATCCTGAGCATTCTAAGAGTGTAAGAAAATGGTTATGCCAACACTGACATGGATTTATTAAATACTGGTGTTGAATATGAATCACACTAACAAATGGAGGATTCTATTGAGTATATTTTGCAAATATTTGGTTTCATTGTTGTGTGAAGCCAAGGCCTAAAATGTACATATTTATACTGATAAGCATGCATATGTTCATAGAGGTCATGGTCAGTTAAAGAGTAGGAAATTAACTATGTCCCATTTGCGTATTGGTAGACAGTGACTGCTAGATATGGAATGCTAATAGAAAAAGACAAGACTTGGAGTTATTGGACTAACTGCTCTGATCAAATTCCTTCTGTATTGTGTTCAGAAATTTATGTAAAAGGATACATTAACCCTTTCAGAAGTATGTGAGGTAGCCCTCAGAAAGGAAATCATAGAATCATAGAATGGTTAGGGCTGGAAAGGAACTTAAGATCATCTAGTTCCAACTACTTCTTTGGGCAATCTATTCCAGTGCCTCACCACCCTTCTTATATCTAACCTAAACTTTCCCTGTTTAAGTTTGAAGCCATTACCCCTTGTCCTATCACTACAGTCCCTGCTGACGAATCCATCTCAGGCATAGTACAC
>NW_009918525.1:10543-25503 GCF_000696875.1 Nestor notabilis
CGTAGGCCCCCTTCAGATACTGGAAGGCTGCTATGAGGTCTCCACGCAGCCTTCTCTTCTCCAGGCTGAACAGCCCCAACTTTCTCAGCCTGTCTTCAAATGAGAGGTGCACGAGCCCCCTTATCATCCTCATGGCCCTCCTCTGGACTTGCTCCAACAGCACCATGTCCTTTTTATGTTGAGGACACCAGAACTGGACACAATACTCCAAGTGAGGTCTCACAAGAGCAGAGGGGCAGGATCACCTCCTTCAACCTGCTGGTCCCGCTTCTGTTGATGCAGCCCAGGATACAGTTGGCTTTCTGGGCTGCAAGCGCACACTGAAGCCAGCTCATGTTTAGTTTCTCAACGACCAACACCCCCAAGTCTTTCTCCGCAGGGCTGCTCTGAATCACTTCTGCACCCAATCTGTAGCTGTACCTGGAATTGCTCCAAACTAGGTGTAGCACCTTGCACTTCACTTTGCTGAACTTCATGAGGTTGGCATCGGCCCACCTCTCAAGCGTGTTCAGGTCCCTCTGGATGGCATCCCTTCCCTCCAGTGTATCAACCAAAGCACACAGCTTGGTGTTGTCGGCAAACTTGCTGAGGCGCCTCAATCCCACTGTTCATGTCGCCAGCAAAGATGTTGAACGAGATCAGTCCCAACACTGGTCCCCGAGGGACACCACTCGTTACCAGTCTCCACTTGGACATTGAGCCATTGACCACAACTCCTGGATCCTGAGGTTGTAACAGGAGTGACAAAATTTCACAGTCTGTAGAAATTTTTTTTAAGAACTCCGTACCTTGAAGCCTTTAGTTGTGTCACTGCAATATTATGGCCTTAACTGTAAATGCAAGCATGATTTAGTGTAATACAGTCTTTTATCTTTTGCCACAGCAACAATTTAGTATATTCACTAAATTCACAGTGAAAAATTGCTGGAAAACCTGTGTCTTTGTAGCACATCCAAACAAATTCTGTCATTACAAGTTATACTATGCAAACACACCCAAATCAATATGGTTTGAGAGCAGTATATTAGTGCTGAATATTGCATACTGTGAGGTTCCATAGGCCTATGAAAGTACTTCTGAAAAACTGTAAGCCTGCTAGGTGCAAATTAAGGTGCGAATTCCATAGAAAATATAAAGGAAGCAACTATAAAAGCATGAGCCTATGAAAGGAATCATTTTTATATCAACTGCCTTAATGCAGAGCTTCCTGGACAAATGTTCGGAGCAGGCTGTGCTTGCTGCATTTGTTCCTGTTACATTTCTGCTACTACCCTATTGTTTAATGTTCATTCATTGAGTCAGCTGATAGGTGTTAAATGGTATAACACTATATAAAAATAGTATAAAATATCCTTCAGTGAGAATATAAAATAAGTCAAACTTAGCAAACATGAGAAACCATTATAGGCAGTATACGTTTGACTTCACTTTAGTTATGGTAATAGGAAATTACATGGTGTGGAAACATCAAACATAAAATATTTCAGAAGAAAGAAATGAGCCGAAGTAGCATTGTGGTTTATGCCTAATTGGCAACTAAGTACCATGCAGCTGCTCTCACTCACTCCTCCATTCCTGGTGGGATGAGGAGAAGAATTGGAAAAGAAAGTTAAAACCTGTGGGTTGAGATAAGAACAGTTTAATAATTGAAATAAAGTAAAATATAATAATAACATGATAACAATAACGACAACAATAATAATAATTAAAAGGGGGGGGGGGATGAGAGAGATAGGAATCAAATAAACCAACAAACAAAAATCAAATCCAGGTGATGCACAATAGAATTGATCACCACCTGCTGACTGATGCCCTGCCCATTCCTGAGGTCTATGGTATGGAATACCTGTTTGGCCAGTTCAGGTCAGCTGTTGTGGCTGTCCTCACTCCAAATTTCTTGTGTCTCTTGTTGCTGTCAGAGCATGAGAGACTGAAAATTCCTTGATCAGGGTAAGTGCCACTTAGCAAGAACTAAGTACACTAAAACATTGGTGTGTTATCAACATTATGCATAGACTAAAGCCAAAACACTGCACTGTACCAGCTACTAGGAGGAAAAGTATCCCAGCTGAAACCAGGACAGACAGGAACCACAAAGGTAGTTTAAGGATCTTATCTATATATACATATGGTTATCTTTTTTATATTAAAGATAGGGATTTATTTACTCTAAAAGAATTAATTTTATGTTAGTAGCAACAGAAGGTTTATTCCACTAATGGTGTCTCTCTGGCCTTGAAGCTGTGTTTTCCATCTGCACATACCCCCAGACCTTTGAAATCTAACCTTTGAACTTAGGTAAGTTTTCTTCCTTCACAGGTTAGTCATAATTTTTTTTATATTCTTTGGAGAACAATCCTAATTTTAAATGTAAAAGTTTTTTACTTGCGTTTTCTTTCTCATTTGTGATATGCATACTTGAAAATCGCCTATATCATGTCTTTCCTTGTTATGTTCATCTTTATTTTCTATATTATATTTTTAAGCCATATAATAATGTTAAGTCATGTGTCCAGCTGATGTTCAGCACTACCTATCACATTATAAAAGCAGAGATTTCTCTGACTTTATTGGGAAAATATTCTTAGTTTTTGCTCTTGACTTGTATCCAAGGACCCAATAGAAGCCATATTACATTAATCATTTTAAAATGGGTCAAGAGTGTCTAATATGGGACAAATAGTGTATTATAGAGCAGTCTGTTACTTTTTTCAGAAATGCTACTTTACAGTCTTTTACTGAAATTAAAGACATATATCAGTAGTGATGGGCTGAATCTTAGGATTAAGCTCTGCACTTAGAAATAAAAGCTCAGAAAGTTAATTTTGCTTGTCTTCAATTTTTTAACTTTATAGTATGCCAAAATGGATGGATGGATACATAGACAGACAGATACAGAAAAGCCCAAACCAAACCTAACCCAACCCAAACTAATCAACCTCAAAATCTCCTTGAGTCTGGCCTTCAGAAATACCATAATTTTTCATTATCTGTATATTCCAAGGAATGGTTACAAGTTCAAGACCTGGTGTAGCCAAGAATTCACATGTCTCTAAGTCTTGTAGTGCTGGGATCAGGGAGGTGATGCTGGAACACATTTGTTGGTTAGCAAGCAGCCAAGCAAGTTCAGAGATTTCATGGCAGCATTTAAGATTCTTGGACAGCCATTACATGGCTACCTGTAAATAAATACTAAGAAAGACTTCAAACAACTCTTTCCATGGACACATTTACAACTCATAAGGAAAGCATCCCGTGTTGAAATGAGGTGTTCCATTTTGCTAACAAGCTAATAAGCATTAGGAAGGGCTACTTTTGAAAGTTCAGTATCATCCATTTCAGAGCTAGACTCATGCTGAAAAATTCTTATGTTTTCAAATAACTTGAGTATCCAATTGTACTTATTGCAAAGTCTTTCTTTTCTCTTTTAAACAGTGTCTTTAGCTAAAAAGTCTGTTTTCTATCATCTAAATAATGACTTAAATGCATCATCATAACTACGATGATATTAACATTAATATTGTTTCAGCTAAACTGTGTCAAGCCTTAAACTATTGTACATAGAAATGTCACGTGATATTGTAATATTCTGAAACAGTCAAGGTTCTTCAGAAAAAGCTTAAATGAAAGGCTAGTAATCTTTATAAAAATCTTTTAAATAATTAATGATTAATTTTGTTTATACGTCACAGAATATGGAGCTCTTGATCTATTTGTCATGCAGGGGTTTTAAAGGAGCAACTTGGGTAAGATACATACTATTTCAATTAGCAAAGCTTATTGGTGGGGTCACAGATGCTTGATTGGGCTTGCACCCTTTCGATAATTGTTTTAAATGTTTATTATCCAGTAATGAAACGTAACATTTGATGACACATAAAGAAAAAATATTTAAAAAGCTATCCACACAAATCCATGCTATTTTAATAACTCTAGGTTAGTTAATTTACATGGTTTACATAGAGCTATTAAAGATTGATCCTTTTCTCCATTGATTTTTCTCCACTGCTTTGTGCTTTCTCCTGTTTATGTCTTCCCAAGTGCAAAATATCACATCATCAAAGCAACAATTCATATCCATCTTCCTGTACATGACTACAAAAGGCATGCAAGAATCAAGCACACTATCTTCTGGGATTTTCTCTGTATAAGAAAGGTGTAACTGTGTAGTTGTGTCCGTGAAAAAGAGTTTGTTTAGGCTGGAGCCAGTAGAAGTAATAACAAGCACAATAAGACAACAAGCAGAATTACTTTAGAGCTCTTATAAATTATTGCCCATGCTTTATTTATGTACCAAGGTTGTAAAAGAAGAGTGGAATATGGGAACACTCCCTATCTGTCTTCTCTTCTTCAAAAACTAATCTTAGTTTCAGCGAAGCCAGGAAAATATTAAGGCAACCACAGTTTTGGCTCAGTCGAAGCTGATTGAAAACTACAGGTGCCCTCAGGAGGGACATGTGAACAACTAGCACCAAAAACCAGTCCTGTGTTAATAAAATGAAACTAACCCATTGCCATGTGAACTTCCAGGAAGCTGGAAACTGAAATAACCAAGGACTTAACTTTGAAGGGGAAACAGATGCGTGATGAAACTGAGAAGTTGGTAACATTTAACTGGCTTCATCAGGAAGTGGGGGAGTAAGAAAGGCACTTCAAAGAGACTCTGGAGATCCTGTGAATTATGTGTTTGGCAAACCTAATTCTGATCACTAGCCTTCAGTGTTTCCTCCTTGCTTACTCTATGATTATGACATCTTTGACAGTTTTATGTTCTTGATTGTAAAAGACTTTCCAAGCTGTGCCAATTAACCCTGTGGATACTGTGGTTCAGCACACCTCTATCAGATATAGGTCATTCTACATGCTACAGTCTGAACAAATCCAGAAATAATTTGATCTCATCAGCTGAGCACATACTTTGTCACTGCCTTGCCAGTTTATACATAAGATAATGGGAGCAGTGTGAGAAATCAACTCATTTGGACTAATTAAAAGCAAGAGGATTAAGATGAATGTTATTGAAGGAATCATGGGTTGACTTTTTGGAAAGAGGAAATTGCTTTACCACTGTATATTCTTGGAAGGCATGTCATGGATGCATCCAAGGGTATGGCATGCTTCTGAGCAGAGACTGCAGAAATGGAAGGCACCCTTAGCAGGGATCATGTCATATACTCCAAAACTACTAGATCTGTGTTATTCAGCCCACCTGGTCAGCTGAAAGCCATATCTGTTTGGGCACAGAAAACTTCGTTAGGGACCGTAGTGGTAGGACAAGGGGTAATGGGTTTAAACTTAAACAGGGGAAGTTTAGATTAGATCTAAGGAAAAAGTTCTTTACAGTGAGGGTGGCGAGGCACTGCAATAGGTTGCCCAGGAAAGTTGTGAATGCTTCAACCCTGACCATGTTCAAGGCCAGGTTGGACAGAGCCTTGGGCAACATAGTTTAGTGTGTGGTGTCCCTGCGCATGGCAGGGGAGCTGGAACTAGATGATCTTAAGGTCCTTTCCAACCCTAACTGTTCTATGATTCTATGAACTCTTGTTTCATGATATATAGATAAGTAGGCATGTAATGCTGTTGGTTGGCCAAATTTGTTCTGTGATTTTCTACTGAAGCTTAACTTTGATGAGAAAATGTGTTTCTTGACAAACATTTTTGCAGAAGGTGCTTGCATTTCTTCAAAATATCCCTTGAAAATATGGGATGCATATGGGAATAATGGGAAATGCAAATGAAGAATTCCTTTTGGATTTTGTAAATTTTTAAGAGTTTTCAATATTTTTTTACTTAAAATTTTTGGTGCTTCAGTATTTGTTTCCAATGGGGGAGAAAAAAGCCAAAACCCCACAAACAAACAAACACTCCCTCTCTCCTCCCTCCCCAACCACAAACAAACAAACTAAAAAACCAAACCCACCAAACAAAAAAAAAAACCATGGAAGGAATCCTTTTTATGGACATTTTATGCAAGAAAACCAGCACACTATTATGCCAAACCCAACAGAGAAGTCAAGAGACTAACTCACGGTTACATGGCAAATCAAGGGCAGAAAAGGAAATAAAATTCCTACCTATCAGTCTATTCCTTTAAAAATGAGCTTTTGATTTCCAGGTATTCTGACATCTTTCTTTCTGTCTATGTGTCATTCTTTAACTTCAACTCCTGTTCTGAATCCATCAAACACACTCCGTTCCCAGTTTTTTGTTAACTCACGTAATTTATCTTCATCATTTGCCGAAGGCTATAGTAGAATTTTCAGTGCAAGCGCTTCCTGTGGTGACTCTGACTTCATTGAAGAAATTATGGGAAATGCTGCCTTATATCTTTTGCTGTATCCTGTATTCAATAATATTAAAATCATACGATCCTTTATTCCTCTCAATATATTTAAGATGCTCTTCAGGATCTGCGTTCTCTGTCAGTACTGGAACACACAAAAGCTTGCTTGTTTTACTGAGGATAGGGAAGCTCTACTCAAAGATGTTATTTTATGAAATCGGAGCATGACAAAATAAACTTCCTTGTAATATTGCTATTGTGGAAGAATGTAATTAATTGCAAATATCAAGTGCATCTTAGTATTTAAGATCACAAAACCCTGCATATCTCTCTGTGTGGTTATACAATGCTTAATGTACACTATGAGCCATTTATCATTAATGACTGGTCTTTTTTATTAATAAGTTGTATTGGTCTTAACATAGGTCCTCATATATGATGTGAAAGCAATGAGTCCTGGGAATTTGAAAACAATATTCTCCTGTGGCTGCAAGCAATTAGTATTTTGGCATTTGTGGGAAGACAGCTGCCAATATCACTCACCTGATACTACTAAGGCAGCCATAATACAATAAAGCAATAAAGAATAGGGAAAAGAAAGTTGTTATTGTTTGATTTATTGACATGAGAGCAAAACAAGCTACACGGAAGGGGACCAAATGCTTACTTGCAAGTAATACAGCAGGTAACACAGATAGTACCATGCCAAAGCAAGTCCCTGCAGAGGGTCATGTACACTGTCAGACCCAATTGCAAAGACAGGACCCAAGCCTAACATATTAGGCAAAGATTAGGAGTTCTAACCACTTGTCTAACTTGCCTATGTTAGAAGAGCTTATCAAGGGAGAGCAGGAAAAAAAATAAGCCATGCTGAAAAAGATTACACTTGGGTATGAAGGAGAGGAGGAAAAAGGAAGTTGCATACAGAAAAAATGAGACTCTCCTCCCAAACCCCAGCTAATACGCCTCACTGGGATAACACAAAAGCTTTCAAAAGTGTATTAGCTTCATTTTAAAAGCAAACAGAAAAAGCAGGAATCTTCCTGGTCTAACAAAAAATTCATAAACAGGTTGTCATAGTCAATCAGAGCATTGTCCATCTGAAGAATACATTGTACTTTTGAAAAATACTTCTTCCAAAGAAAAATGGCAATAGTAGCTGTAAATCTCAAAGAATTACAGCTGGAAATATGTCTGAGATTTCACCTCTTTTTATGTTTTGTCCAAAGACTGGAGCAGGTCCTTTTTTATGAAGTATGGGAAATAAATAGCTTACAGCCTGATGTTGAAGAATTGGGATTGTACTTAAGTTCATCTCTCTGGTTTTGCTCAGAAAAAGTAAAGATTTAAGTCTAGCTCTCCTGATCTTCCCGAAGAGGCACATGACAGCTTTCTGTTTCTTTTGTGCTTTGTTTGTTTTTTGGTTTGGTTTGATTTTTCTGCTGCAGAATAGGAGTCCTCTTACAAGTTCAGATGCTTTTAAAGCTTTAGGTTTTCCAGATACACAGTACCCAAGAGGAACAACAGTTACTGAATTTTCCCTTTAAAGCTGTATGGTTTGCTGACAGTAGGTAAAAATTGAATGAAAAAGAAATCTATCAGGGACTGGATCAATAAATTGCTTTTCATACTGAGGGTAACTTAATTGATGCTCATAGAGTGTCTTTGCTCAGACTGAATGTCTGTTGTATGGACAGACACAGCTGAACAGAGGGTGTTTGTTGCACAAATTGTGCTGGAGAGCACAGTAGTTATAAACAGTTTTTCTCTTCACAGGTGCACACACAGACACACAAGCTCACAAGAACACATGTATATTGTATATGTTATATGCAGACCATATGTGAACTTACAGTATACCAGTGCTGCAACTGTATTTTAGCAACACTGCACTTAATAGAGCATATAGGGAAATTGTCCCAGTCTTACATAGTTTTCTGAAATATAGTTGCTGGGATGGTAGCATGGGGAAAGCCAAGCCACTGTCCAGGATTGATGCACCACTAAGTCTGACAATTTGATCACACGTGAAGAAAAATGTTAGTTTCAACCAATAATTATTTTGTATCCTTCCTATTCCAGCAAAGCTTCTAAAAATTGCTGAGTACTAAGAAGCCAGCTCCTTATATCTTCAGTACCATTACTTTTTTCACCTGAAGAAAAAAAAGAATAGGAAATAAAAAGCAATTTTTCCTGGGGAACTGTGAGGCCTTGCAACCATGGCTGGGAAGCTCTGGATGATACTTGGCTGTGACAATTTACGCTGCTTCCTCTATATTGCTAAACTACAGGTCAAAAGCTAAAGTTCAATCCAGGCAGCCACATAACAAAATTTGGTGGTAATTTGTCTGGGTTAGACCTGGAATCATTCCCTTGACTTGATGATTAAGCTATATATTAAGAAAAATTAAATAGAGGGTTGTAAGGGAATCTATAAGCCCAAGATGACCACATTATTTCAGGCAGGCACCTATCAGTTCCTTATAGGCAAATTTAGTGATCCAGGACATTGTATTGGAAGTCTTGAGGTTATGCATCTTTTGAGTCTCTCACCCATCTGTTGAGTTCGGTAGTCCTGTACCTTGCTTCTTCACTGTTCAATCTTGTTTTCCACAGCACAATCTAGTTGGTAATAAAATCTCATATGCAGATAGCATTGCAAATAAAATTTGAATTAAAAAAAGAAAAAAGCAAGTGCAGATGCAGCAGTCTCTCACCCACTACTACACACATAACATTTGTTTGGTTATACTCCTTCACCCACCAACACGCCTTGAGAACGTGTGTTTGTTCAAGATGCTGGAACTGAGTTCAGTAAATATCCATCTGCATATTAGTCATAAGAGCATTTTGATACAATTAAAGAAGGCACAAATAATAAAATAATCTGTATTCACATATGCCAGTGAGCTAGGTTATCTCCTTATGAATTATAAGATTCAGGAAAGAAATCTAGTCAAACCGTAGACTGTGCGAGTACTGTGTATTAGCAGAAATTTTGATAGTAAGAGCAATAGCAGACATGGGACAAGAGGGGCAGAGGCTTTGCATGTAATGGAAGAAGACTCTTTTGCCTCTATAAAGCTAGAGCCAGCTGAATATAACGACAGCATTTCTAAGGAGTGATTTTCATAAGAGTAAGCAAAAGAGGAAGTCCACCATACTGTAAAACTACAACGACAAAACCAGAAGGCTGCTGTTACAGGGTGTTGGTTGCCCAGATACATTTTGGTGCAAGAGTACAGGTCTGTGGCTGTCCCTGTGCAGGATTGCCTCTGGACCTGCACCAGCTGGAGGGCAGCAGGATGGAGCTGTTAAGCAAAGGCTATTTATTTTTACACAATGTTCTTGCCAGTTAGACAAATTATTATATCTGTCTGCTGTCACTGGTTCCCTGCTTATTTCATATATACGAATATTTATATTTCTTTAAGAATTTTACAAATCTCCAAACTTCCCATGGTCAAATTTAGTTTTATTCATAATTCAATTACTTAAGTAATTCATAAAGCAATAATCAGTAATATATAAATCGATTACTTTAGTAATAGTACTGTTACTATTGCCATAAAACCAGATGAAATCTTTATAAATATAAGCCTGAAAACCTCTCATACTTGTTTATGGATACAAATAACTTTGTAGTTACTACTAATATTGTTAGCAATTGCATCAGAGAACCAGTCCACATCTTTCTGTAAAGAGCTGAGGTGTGCTATTTGCCAGGGAAGTTTTCCTTTGGTGAAGACCTTCTAACTTTCCTAAATGATAAACAGAAATTATGCAAGCATTACTTAGACCTATCAGCTTTCTAAGGGGACTATTAAAAAACAAATTACATACAAGACTGGTGATAGCATCATAGAAATAGTGTGTGTATTTCAAAGAAAATGTTGCTGGAAATCTGCAACTATACATGTTGCTGGAAATATTCCCAAGTAAATTCCATTTCTGTAGCTCATCCTCAAAAGATGTCATTAATATAGCCATATATTTGTAATAATTATCAAGGGAGTATCTGAATTTATTTTAACAGCTGAATAAATAAAGAGCACTTTCCTGGTAACTGTCGCAGGACTAAGTTCATATTTATCATACTATATTGATATATTATTAGTCAAACAGCGCTTACAGTAACAGATGTAAGAATAACTATTTCATTAAACTCAAGAGATTTTTATCTGTTTCAAACATCTTCAATAGAAGCAATCGAGCTAGTTAGATAAACGTGTGACAAGTAAGTGTGCCAGCCTACCTGCTATGGCTTTGGTATCTTCTGCAGCTCTGCTTCTGCTGCCCTGATGTTACTGAAAATTTACTTCAGTTGATTATTATGCAAGTATGCTGCAGAAATGTAGCTCTGTGTCATAAAATGATTACACTGGATTTAACTACACTGCTTTCATCAAGGTAGAAGGAAATGATGGCTTATGTTTCTAATAAGACATAGGACAGGAGACTGTCTCTAGCCTGGGAAATTTTCAAATGATCTTAAGGCTTTTTCTAGTCTACCTGAGAGGAAATCTTTGATTTATTTTTTTTTTTTAAAAACCTAACAACCAACCAAAGAACCAAACAAAACCCACAAAAGAAAAGGTTTTGCATAAATCTTTCAGCCTGCCCCTTGATTTATCAGGAATCAAGAAGCAATAGCATTTCCCTATTAGAAAGAACACTCCTGAAGTTTGTGCTACATGTGTCTACAGAGTAATGTCTGAGAATGCTGTCCCTCCAGTTATGCACTGTGAATACAGGAAAACAATCTATTTGCCCTGACAGAACATTCAGCTGCTTCCCCAGTATATACAATCTTAATTAGCTGAGACCAGGACCCAATTTACCTTTTATTGTATTGGACAAAGCAATTGTACCTTCCCTCTCATGGAAACTTGTGAGTGTGATTGAGAGTTCTCATTTCTCAGCCAGGAATGAATCCGGTCACTATACTGAAGGAGGAAACCTGTCATCCTGACAGTCTTAAAAACTCCTTTCTAATATTTTTGATCAGTTTGCTATTCTATGAAGAAAAAACAAAACCTCAAAGAAATCTGAATGAGAGGAAACTTTCTTCCAGAATATGAAAAAAGTTCTGGGTTCATGGGCCCTTAGCAGAGCTTTATTTAGATATGAATTACCCTTTCTCCAGATTTTTAAATGAATTTACTCTCTTTCGAAGTCTTCATTTATTTTGTTCTTTGTGATTATATTCATTAATCTACAGAAAATCTGCCACATGAATTTTTCAAATGCATTGTCTTTATAGTTGAAGTAATTATTTTGAATTACTAAACTAGCAGACAAGGTACCCTCTTATATGCTCTTAAAGCACAACTGTATGCCACAAAATGACTGTGGAAGTGGCATTAAGGATTCCGCTATCATTTTCTTTTTGACATTTGCAGATAAAATTCATGTTCCATTTACAAGGAGGAAGTAATCTTCTTTCCTAATGTCCTGTTCACCAACTCCCAGATGAATACTGAAATCAGACTGGGCTCTTTCTGGATCCCTGATCTTCAGCCCTGGCTTCTGCAATGAGACCCTGGAGGAAGGATTGATTTTGCCGCTGAGATACAGCTCAGACCCAGATATGTCTGCTGTCACTTTTAGTACACTGCCCTTCCATAAGGAGAACCAAACCCCAGTCCTGTTAGGTGTCTGATATTTAACTGACTGCTTTAGATACTAGGTCTTCTGAGAAGAAATCAAACAAATTTACAGGGACACTTTCAGATGAAAACAATTTTTAAATAAGGACTTTTCATCCACTTAAGTTGACATTATTTTTGAGTGAACATTTAATGTACTTTGGAATGGAAAAGTGAGTCAAAAGCAGTGTAAAGTGGGGTCCATTGTAAGCGTCACATTTGCTGTTTGTGCAGGAGTTAGGTTTCCTGATAAAGTTTGCAGGATACCTTGTTTTAAAGGTACAGGAAGATAAAATATATCAGTGAAATAAACATTGCAAGTGAAATCCAGGCACAGGCAGGGAGTTGAAAGTTTTAAACTTTTCAGGCTCTCTGGTGAAGAAACATTTGAAGAAAATGATAGAAATTTTGCAATAAAGAACTAGTAAGGACTCAATCTTAACTCTGTAGCATGGTGTGCAAGCTGAGCTACATGCTATCTGGGAGTGTTCCTTGAGGGTTCCAAAGAGTGGAAGTACAGCTCATGCAAATTCACATGGGTTTGAGTACGGAACTTATTCTTGCCAAACATATTAGATTGTTTTCAGTTAAAACCAGAAGTTTGTTGGATAACAGTGTATCATATCAATTTTAAACATCTTCAGATAGTTTGGTCTTGTATGTTATTTTGTTTCACAAAACAAATAAGCTGACAGTCTTCATTGTACAACTTAGAATTTGTTTCATTATGTTCAAATAGTATGATCTTTTTATGCATATATATTTCTTTAGTTCCTGAGATTAGTGCTTTTGAATAACCCTAAGTATGATCTGGAGGAAATATAAAATGTCCTTATCAGAGAAAATAGTAGAGTACACAAAAGGTGGTAAAATGCTATATGTTGCTGAAGACAAAGCAGTTATACAAATGCATTAGAGAGAAAGGCCTTTTGGCACACCTATATAAAAAGTCCGACATATAGGAGCTACATAATTTGCATACAAATTCCCATTGCAGTGCTGAAGCCTCAGAGGTGAATACAGTCCTTGGATGTTTGAGCTGAGGATTTCTGGAAGGGATTGGGACTTGACAGTTCTGTGTCATCACAGTGACATTCCTACAGGGCAGAGGCATTCTACCCAGGCTTCAGGAAATATGCTGAAATCTTAGAAAAGTTCAGTAAAGAGCTACAAACTTGATTTCAGGTCTAGACAGAATTAAGAGGCTCAGGATAGTTAATTAATCTAACACGTGATCATGACCTTCAGAAGTACCTCTATGGAGAGAAGGCTTCCTATAATGACTTCTTTAATTTAGCATAATAAGGATAATGAAATCCAATGCCTGGAAATTGAATTTAGATAAATCCAGAGTAGAAATCATATGCAATTTAGTAGCAAGAGTAAAAAACACTGTACCAATTTACCTAGAAAAATACAGGATTCTCCATCCTTTAGAGCTTTCTGTCCAAAAGGTAGTCTGTCTGAAAGATATGCTGCAGCTTAAACAGAAGTTGTGGTCTATATATCTAAAATATCAGAGATCTTCTCTGGCCATAATATTCAGACCAGAGGAGGTTCTGCAATAAAGATCACAAAAGATAGAAAAATCTTTTAAACTCATCTTGTCATTTGGATTATAATTGTCCTTGTATATGTGGGTGGAGAGAAGGTGGGTGTATGCACTCTTGCCTCTGTTACTCTGGGTTCATATATATCTGCTGCACAGGAAGCACTAAGTGTGAAAAATACTGACATATTCTTTTCATTATTGTTGTTACTTTGCCTTTATATGTTTTAAAAATAAAAACATTCAGATACAGAGAGGTGTTTTGTGATGTTTAGACTACACCCACAGGCACAGAGCTTGACAGAGTCCCATATGGTGAACTGTTTTAATTGTATTTATTTTTTCAGAGTTGTGTGTATTGTACTTATTTATTTCAGGAATGTCATTTTGGTGCTTAAATTTCTGTGGGGTATTTTTGTTTGTTTGTTTGGGGTTTTTTTTGGTTTTTTTTTTTTTTAACTTCTTTTTTTAACATGACAGCCAGCTAAACTGTGAAGAAGTGAATATGGAAGTTTTACCTTCTCTTGGCAAAAAGAATAAACAGCTGAAATTATCTGTAAAAGGCTACTGCTAGGAATTTTCTGTGCTTGTATGAGAGGAGGAAAGCAGGCACAAGAGGCAGAAGTGGTCAATTTAAGCACTGCCACCAGCAGACAGGAGTCAGTGATGCCCAGTAAGTCAGCAAGAAACATCATGAAAATGATGTTTCTTTTAAGAATGTACTCTCTGTATATTTCTGAACCTGAAATAAGAAATCTGTATATTCTGATTTTGAACTGTTGGCTTCTATGAAATTAGGAGACAGTCACAATGTTTTATGTGTGTGTGTGTATGTTGGTGGGATTTTTTTTGGGAGGGGTGGGATTCTGTTTATTTGTTTGTTTTTTCTGTCTCTATTTGTTGGATGCTGTATTACCCAACTTCCAGATACCCAATCCCCAAAGCAGGTCATTGGCCTCCATGAAAATGCCAAACTCCAATTCAAAAACTTTCTTCAAGGCAACATGCAGAGCTATCCAGAAAAGACACTAAATCCTCCTGGCTCAGAGATTCATAGAGGCACTGCGAGACTTAGAGGTGACTCCTTCCCTGAGAGCTGCTATCTCAATGGACAGAACAGTGACTCCAAACCTAGTAGATGGTTGAGGGAGGAAAAGTGATTATTGTATCCTTTTTCATGCCAGAGCACAGTGGCTAGAACATTTGTGTGGGATGCTAGGGACTGAATTTTGATACTGTTTTCAACCTCAGGGTGCCCAAGCAACGTATCCCATTTTAAAGAGGATTTCCACAAGGTACATTTCTGTTAAAGGCTTCATTTGGGCCAAGAGTGCATCTTTCATTTGGGCCAAGAGTGCATCTTTAAGCCAATGTCCTCATCACCCTTTGTTATGTTTTGGCTTGCAGTGTGGAACAGCCTGGCAGCACACAAACTGGTGTCCTTCTAGGCAAAACTAACATCTTAATTTTATAAATTTAT
>NW_009918526.1:0-30076 GCF_000696875.1 Nestor notabilis
TATATATATATATAAAAATTGAAGCAGATACCTAGATTTTTAAGACCTTTCGTTATTTTGACTGAACTAATTCATCTAATGGGAACTCACCTAGAAAAAAGCATGCCATTTCAATTTGGGGATACTAATAGATCTCACCTATTCCCTCTAGTGAGCTCAAAGGGCTCCTCGCCTTCAGCATTGAGGTGCTCTATCTTCTTCCGTACTTCAGATTTTCTTCCTTTGTCACCCAGGCATTCCTCCACCCTGTGCTTTTCTCCAATACACAAAAAAACTTTCATCTTTAAGGTCCCTTCAAACCCAAACCATTCTGTGATCTCTCCTTTTCTTCTCATACAGAAATACACGCTGCAGAGCAAAACTCTTCTCACTTTTCTTTATAGCCAACACAAACCAGGCAATTTTGTAGTGATTTTTTCCTACAATTCCCAGTACTTCTGATTCTCTCAACATCCTTCAAAAAATACTGCATGCAGTTATTCAGTCCCTGCTTAACATCTGTGCATGATGCTGGCAATGACAAACCTACGTAGCCAAGAAGCAATCAATTCTCTTGTTACAGCACTTCACCAAGAGGTTTAAGTTCAACTGTTTGTTTAGAATGAGACCTGTATCTTCTAGTTTCCAAGCAACAGGCTCTCTGTCGATGCGGCCCATATGATTTTTTTTACCCTGGAGGTGCATGTTTACATTAAGGCTGTCTTAAACCATCAAAAGCATCACAGAAATAGATTGCTGAGTAATTCCAATTTAATATACACTAGTACATCAACCAGCGTAAAGTGCCAAAGACTCTGACCAAGACTCATTGTCAAACAAGTTTGAAGTGCTCTGAAGGAGCAGATATTTTGCTCTCCTGCTTTTCTTGTTCATGTTCTCTTAGAATAGGGCAAGTTTTCCTCCCACGTTTTCTCAAGATGTTTCCCGCATGAATGGCAACTTTAGGAGTAAAACTCACTATCGGGAATAATGGGGCGAAAGGGCTAAAACCAGGCTGGCAGAAGAGTGGCTCATCTTTCCCCTGTGCCACAGAAATTACCTATTCTGTCTACTGCAGCCTCACGAGGCTCACTAAATATGATTACAAGCACTGCCTTCCTCTTTCTAAGCCAACTGGAAGAGCAAACATGGGAGACATCTCACTGTTAGCTCCTGCAGTAAAACATGCAAAGGCTAATTCTGCCATGAAACAGACCCCAGAAACACACACTCTTGCAAGCAATCTTTGTACACTGGAGAGGCACTTCCATACCAAAACAAAAACCTCAGCTTCACTACGTATTTTCAAGAAGGAAATTCAGTTCCTTTCATTAGCTGCTTAAAAAGCTCAGAGGATGCTCTCATTGCTGCCAGACTTGGCCTTTCTCAGGAAAGCTGTCCAGCCAAGGCAGTGAAGAGCCTGGGATGTAAGATTTAATTTGAAGTTGTTTCAGTAACACTGTGCTATTGATATGCCCCTCGAATATTGGCCAGAGCCAAGAACACCCACACAGTATAAAGGCATAAAGCACAATGAAATCTCAAGTGAATGGGTCGATCCTCCCCTCACGTACACTAAGGCCAAGAGTATCTCCATTAAATAAAAAGTAGCAAGAATGAGACCCTGTAAGTCTCCAGTAAAATCAGGCCAGCTGCAGACAAAAGCTATTTAGAGTTTGGTTTTGCTCACTGACACTGCTAAAACAGCAGAACATGTAGAGCTGGAAGAGAGGAAACCATTCACAGAAGTGACTATCCCATCCACACAAGACAAGAAAATAGTAATGACTGTCCCAGTTGGTTGCAGCAGGCACAGAGTGTTACCTTCCACAGCTACTTCAGTGCAAGACAAATAGGACAAATAATTATAAAGGAAGAAAAAAGTAGTTTTTGACATCATAAGTGAAGTCACAAAATGCACCTGTGTGGAAATTACTAGAACCTTTAATGTTCAGACTCGGGGTTGCTTCTAAATATCACCTCAGAGTATTGCACGCTCTCGGTTGTTTCAGCCCATGTGTTAAATTTATGACACAGGAAACAGTAGCCATGCTCAGCCACTAACTCAAAATTACACATTGCTAACAAGTCTCAAATCAAAAGGGTTGGAGGTTTTTTTTCCATTTTAGACATCATGAAAACTTGGTGTTCACAAAAACCTCTCAGTAGTTTACAAACCAACAGGCTTTCTAGAAAAAGGCCTATGAAAGTAAAAGTACCTGCCCAATTAAAGACCAGAATTTTGCTAGTAACTAAGACTTGTTTTCTAACACCACTTATTTCTGCCTCCAGAGTTAAGTGAAAAATCTAACAGAAGGTTTCTTACCTGAGGAATTAAGGAAGCTTTTCCTGGAACTCTCTCTCCTTCAAAGGGTGACATTGATACAAGCTTTTTAGGTCTGGCTACATCCAATCCTCTGCAAGGAGCAACAATCTCTTTGTGGCAAGACAGGTCATTCGCACAGACCTTTCAGAACCAAAGACATGCCTCTGGTAACACGGACACCAACAGTGGGCAATCCCAACAAACCTAGGTGAAATCACAACCTCCTGTACAGGAGGGGAGAAAGGTAGAGTGCCTCCTGCTGAAAGCCCCCCCTCTGCCACACCTTCGGTAGAGAACTGAGGCACCCGGCGTAAGCCCTCCCCTACACTCACCTCTTGCGGAAGGAAAAAAGGAAGTAGCAGCATTTATCTGAAATCATTTCCAAGCCTTCTTTTTCTTTTTTTAATTTTTTTTTTTTTAATTCTATTTTGTACCCCTCCCCCAGGCCACAGGGAAGGAAGGCCTCATCTGCAGGATACTTTAAGAAGTGAAGATGTGCACCAGGTTACAGGAGTCTGAGTGAGTGATCCCGTGCACATTAGAAGCCAATTAAGGTCTCCGCAGCTGGGTTCCCATGTACTTACCACCTCACAGGCTTCTCTTTTTGATGAGCAAATCCATTTCTCAATCTACTCAGCAAGAGTAGTCTTATAAAGTGTACATGTAACAAGTCACAAGTTGTTCCATTTATTTGAGTAAATATTTGGTAAATAAAATCATCAGTAAACATTACAAAATTAAATACATTAAAAAAGCTTGCCAGTATACATAAAATTCACAAACATGTACTTCTTTTGAAAAATAAAATATGTTCAGAGCACCCTTGATATAAAATGCCTGACTAGTGTCACCTACCACTATATGGCAGCTTATTGAACATTTTCATGGGCATTTTCCAGGAGGGAGCAGGGATCTCTCTTCTGTTCTGCTTTTACAAGTAACAGAGCCCAAGGTAAGAAGTCTCCCCACTTCTCAGGGCAAAGTCATAAACAAAGACTGTAATATTCTTTGCCCACTTTAATAGGAAAGGAATCTGCATTCAATTAAGACCACATCACTAAATACAAACAGTGCTTGTAATTAATTTTGGTAGCACTGCCTTTCCTCCAATGTGAAGCAGCTTTTACATGGTGATAGACATTTCTCCAGATAGCACTGCAGGCCCTTATTCAGTATTGGTTAGAACAGTTCCAAGACACCATGAGGTGGAGAAGAAATGATCTGGCAAAGCATCAATCAAATAACTTTTAAGTCTACAAATTAAGCCCTTAAATTTCCCAATTCTCATATGCTGCAGTCTAAATAAGAAGATATGACGAAATTCTTCACTGGGCTGCTTTAAGGGTATTTAGAAAAATGGCAGCACTCATTTTAGTAATCTTAATTGGTACCTTCTGGTAGCAAATTTGCAATAACCACCATTTAAATAATTTACTGTAACAAACTTTCTTCCATCCATGTGAAACAGTATTCACAACCCACTTTATAATTTATGTACAGACAAGCACAAGAAACTTGACATCCATGAGTTAAATGTACAACCAACTTAAATGTTATCCAACTTGTTGCAAGGAGAAGTCTCCTAGCTCTGTAAATTTACAAGATCTTCTGGTTCACCAAGCAGGCTTGCTGCCCCCCATCACTAACTCTTGGATTCTTCACTTGCTTCAGTAATCCTCAAGTGAAAGTTGAGCAGCATCCAAATTGTTGATATTCTTGATTAAAAAATAAATTTGACACTTAAAAAAGAACCCTTAAAACACACAAAATAAATTCCTTGAGTCAAAACTGAATGAAATCAAAAAGGTTGTGAAGAAAGACAATTATTTTAATAGAGGTCTTGTATTCAAAGTCCCGTTTCCCCTTGACATGTCTTTTACAGAGTGCTACTACTTCGAGTTATTTATATACTCTTCTTTTGAGGGGGACTGAGTTTCCTCATTCCTCTTATCCGAGTTAGCAGCTCTTTGATAAATTCCTAGGGAAAAAAGATTAGAAAACGTGAGTAATTTTTATGATCCCATAATGCCATGGGTTTGAGTTTAAAAATAAAAATCAAAATCAAAGGAAGTGATACATTTTTATTTAAGCTTTTACTGCTAAGCTGGAATTTCTCTGGCCTGATCTCCAGGATCTTATACGCATACTCTCATCGCACAGTGGAGGTGTGAACAGCTAGCTTTTCCTCTCAATGAGCGAGTGTTCAGGCTCAGTTGCTAGCCATCTTCAGGCTTTTACTACACAGGCCCTTCTACCAACTGTTGAATCAAGCAAAATCTATGGCTGGATACAATGCAAATAATCAAAGACGACTTTCACAGTTTAAGCCTGCACAGAAATCCGCACTCCTGCCAAAAGAGGTGTTTCTCTCGCCACTCTCTAGCACTAGCATTTTGTTTGGCTGCATACTCAGCTGGAACAGAAAGCTTTTCTGGCTAAAATCCCAGCTGTTCTTCCTCCTGCCGTGTTACCTTCCAAGCTGGCTCAGCTCTCCAGCCAGGCTTACCACTCAGCCCCACACCAATACTCACGCCAGTCTGAGGCAAGGCAGGAACAGGGAGCCAGAGGCAGCAACACTAGCTTATGCTGAGTGAAACTGGTTGTGGAGTTCAGTGAATGACACTATTCAGAAAAAAAAGTATTCATGGGCCAGGTCTTTATTCACAGTGGTATTTTCCCCAGTTTCAGGAGGTTTTCTCTTTTTAAACAGTGGCAGAATAAAAGCTTACAAAGTCGCACCATTATCTGAAATCCTTTCGGTATATAATTTCTCATAACAACTGCAGATGCAATAAAAGCTAAATCACCCCTTACTGTCATACTGGGAGATTAAGGTTTATCTTACAGTAGTATGTATACACCTACAAAAAGGTTCTTATGAAATCATTCATTTAGCTATAAACATGGAATGTAATTATGGATTTAGTAAGCCAGGTTGATGTGAAAGGCCAGGCTGGATGGGACTTTGAGCAACCTGATCTAGTGGAAGGTGTCCCTGCCCATGGAAGTAGGGTTGGAGGCAGACAATCTTTAAGGTCCTTTCAAACTTAAACCATTCTATGATCTTGTGAAAGGACAAAAAGGGTGACCTCCTAGCTGAACGCTTGAGCCTAAAAACTCCAGTGAACAAGGTCACCACCTAAATGGCAACACAGTACCTTTCAGAAAAGTCACATTGAATCACATACTATCCAAGTGCTACACTGTGCATAAGAAAATCCTCTGTAAATGCCTACTTTAACTTGAAAAAGAGGTCAGGGTTTTCTAGTGGTACCACAATCTTGTCAGGTATCACCCCAACAGAGCAATTTCATTTCCCGACAGTTTATGTACATCTATACTGTACTGCATGTACTGTTGCATCATGGTTATTGCTGCACCAACACTAGCTGTGGCTTCAACTAACAGCAGCAAAGGCAGAGCCGCATACACATCAGTGTGAACTACAAACGCTCACCCAGAACCTTTCATATTCTGGCCTCCACTCCTGAACTAACTAGATCAAGGCCAGTATGCAATACATCTAATGCTTACCAATACTGCGCTTGCCACCTGCATAGACAGCCTAAAGAGATGATCAGAAAAGCAGATTTATTAAGACACCAAATTCTCCCCCTCCATCTTCTAAAGTCTGTCTTTTTCCACACAGCCACAGCAACCATATCCACTCTAAACTTGTCAGAGCACAGTATTCCTGTACTCAGAGGTCAAAAAAAGGAAGGAGACAGGTTTATGCTGAAACTTCACAGCTTTCAATGCACTATCCATTGGTTCTGTTATCCTTTCATCATCGTAAAAACCTGCTAGACAATGCAAAACTAATGTTGCATGGTGTTGTTTGAAACATATAAACACAGTTTAGGCTTTTTTACTATCAAACTTAAATGAAGCCCTGCAGTAAAACCACTATAGAAATAAATTCTCTAAAGCTATCTTAAAAGATTTTTATTTGGGATTAACGCAATTAATACTGCCTTCAACAGCTCTTTCCATGAAAAGCTATGTTCCCTTGTGAAACATCAGATTAAGAGACACCTTTGGGAAGGAGTAGGCTGAAGTTCAGTTCTCCCCTTTGGAAGACTTTATTAGTCATCTGTTAAAGCCACAAATAATCTCCACCACCTTCATTCACCATCAAGGCAGCTGCAAGACACTACAACTGGGAACTATCCAACTGCTTCACAGAAGTTGAAAGTAAGAGCATTACAGGAAGGGACATGTGCAGAGTGGACAGGGAAAATCCACTGTACTCTGACTGTACCCATTTGGGATACCCCTGTTTGAGAGGCATCTCTGCCATTTCACTGTCAATTTTACCCCACAACTCTTCTGAGTTTGGAGCAAGTTTCCCCTGGATATGAAACACAGTCAGGGTCAGTTGCTTTTCAATAGGACATTACAACAAGGGAGGGGAGTTCCCCTAATACTCTGAAGCAGTACCATAAGCACCTTCTTTTGCAAAAGAAGGTATTTGATTGAATTCTTCAAGCAAGTTTCACACCATCTAGAAATTTCTTAGTGCTGCCAAAATAACCAAACTGTAGAGCAACCCCCTAAGCAGATCTGAGGTAATTGAGGCTATTCTTAATGAAGGGGAAGGGAGCTGCATTCACTTGAAGTACATATAATAATTGAAAATGCTTTACCCCTCAGGGACTATTTTTCTTGAAATAAGGGTCTGCAATAAAACCCAACAAGAGCATATTTTATGTGGCAGACATTTTACATAACGCAGTAGGGCTGTTGTGCACATCCCATGGGTGTGCAAACCACAGCATTCCTTCAGTACATTCCTGGTTTAGGTATCACTTTACATCTGACACTTGTATGAAGCTGGCTGTCATCAACACAGTTGTGCTCCAGTGCTTGTGCCTTTCTCGTTTTGTATCTCCCTGCCAAGAAAAGGCAACATTCTAGAAGAGATGCACATTTTCCCTCTTGGAGGTGGGAAAGGAGACTTCATAGAATTACGATAAGCCTTCCCTCTATAACTAACCAACTCATCTTTATGACAGTAATACACATTTGTTTTCTTTAAACACCACTTAAAACCCGGGGTTTTATTCCTTGTAGACATTTGAGTCAAGGCTTAATAGAAGACCTAATACCACATCTATCTCAACCTCATACACAAGAACCATTTTACAGAGAGCATTTTATTGAAATCCGCTCTAGGAGATACGCTTGAAGCTTAGCATCGTGCATTTGAACGCTGATCATGTACCAATCTACGTTAAAAATAGTTCTGTAATACAGGTTGGATTATCTGCTTATATATACTTATATAATACTTCATTATTCACAGAGCTGGAAAACCTTAACAGTAATTCAGGTAAGATTCAAGAACTTATGAATTATTCCTTGGAGGGCTACAGCCAGAAATACACAGGCCACATCTACTTTTAATAGAAGAGAAATCTTGTACCAGCACTCTGGGACTTGGTAAATGGGGAGGAGGAAAAAAACAATGAAAAAAACCTGGAACAACAAAAATCACACCACCAAAAAAAAAACAAAACCAAAAAAACAAAAAAAAAACCACAAACATATCCACAAACTCAGTTTAAATTCTTTTTACAGATTTTCTGTGAGACCACCTTTACATAGTTTTGTTGAAAGTATTGAGAATCCTTTTAATTTATAATACAAAATCATTGTTTCTAGAAGACATCTTTCTAATTGTAAAGGCAAATTTAAATGAGAGACAGACTAAATCTATAGTTCATCTAAACTCATCTATAATTGCCTGTAGGCACTTGTCTTCTCCAATGCTTTCCCTTGAATGAAACACATTTGGTTCAGCAAAGCCATTAATCTAATGCAGAATAAAAAATATATATATATAAAAAATAAAGACAACAAATGAAGGTGAAATGATAATTCAGGAAAGGGGAGGAAATCACTTCACCACTGTGCTTGGGAGGTGTGATTCATTGTTTTAATGAGGTCACTTGATAGACAATGAATTCCAGGCTTCCTATTCAAAGCCTTCCAATTAATTCCGGACAATAATCAGACTTTGCCTCTCCAGATTTCTCTTCCGCAAAGAGTACGCTTGTTCTAGGACTAGTTCTTAAAGCAAAATTTAGGGTTTCTAGTCCTCCTGCTTCACTAGAAAATAAAGTGAATCCTAAACCAGCTTTCCTCCACAGCTCTATAACTACAGCAAAGTAAAAAAAAAAAAAAATCATGATTTCCTTGACTGTTTGCCCAAGGCTATTTCCTGGAGAGAGCCTGATTAGTCGGATGTAAAAAGTGGAGTCAGCCAGGAGAGCAATCTCCATAGCTATTTGGGCAACAAACTAAACAATAGCTCAAAAATGCCATCTGAATGGGAATTAAGGAAAAAAATAAAAAGGAAGAGGAGAAAGGGAAAAGGGAACCCTATTGCCAAACACTTTCAGTTCTACACAGGCACAAACCTGAAGCTGATTAAACAGGAATAAGGGAACTAACAAGGCACACATTTGGGAGAAGGAGGCCAGAAGCTGCCTTCTATTAGCAAGAACTGGCACAGCAGCATCTCTGTAGCCTCACTGAACAATCCCATCAGCATGGGCTCTCCAGTGAGGCCTCAGCAGCATCAGTGCCCAGAGGAGGACAATATGCATCAATTAAGCTTCTTAGTGAGCTAGAACAGTAAAAGGCACTGATTACGTGCCACAAAGCTTAGCTATGGTCAAGGCTGCAATCCAGCTATTCTCCAATTTGGCAGCATGAAAACAAGCCCACCTTACTTTTGTCAAATCACCATTTGCTCCTCCATACTTAAAATATTCATAGAACCGTAGAAAGGTTTGGGTTGGAAGGGACATTAAACCTCATCTAGTTCCAACCCTCTTGCCACGGGCAGGGACATCTTCTACTAGACCAGGTTGTTCAAAGCCCTGTCCAGCCTGGTCTCGAACACTGCCAGAGAGGGAGCAGCCACAGCTTGTCTTGGCAACCTGTTCCAGTGTCTCACCACCCTCACAGTGAAGAATTTTTTCCTAATATCTAATCTAAATCTACCCTCTTTCAGGTATTTTTTGCTATAAAATTGCTATAGTTATTTTAAGTTATATTCATGAGTACTTGCAGAAATGAAAACATGCAAGCTTAATTGCCTCCAACACTGTAGTACAATGTAGGGCAGATCTCAGCAGGCATAGAAACGGTTTTAGTTCAGTGAATTCAGAGTGGTCAAATGGATGATCAAGAAATCATGTTTTTCTAGAATTACCTGTCTGCATTGCTTTTACATACGGCTGTTTCTTAACTTTTTTCTCTACAAATTGTCCTATTTGATTTCAAGTAATATGGACACTTAATACAGTTACTGTGGCTTAATAATTTAACACATATTAGCTAAGCTGCAATAAATGTCTATGAGTTCTTAGACTCACACAGATCTAAGACAGTACACTGCACTGAGGCTTCTGGACACATCATTAGTTACTACTGCTTCAAATACATACTTTTTAATCTAATCAGAAGGCAGTGTGTTGCTGCCTTATGTTTATATTAAAAAAACAAAACACAACAACAACAAATACTAACATTAACTTGAAATAATTCATAACACAGTAGGGCCAAAAAATATATGATCCATCAAAAGTTTAGAGGTTCCATTTCAGAAGGGTTGAGCTTGTTATTCATGTCTATACATTAAATACACATATTATCTGAAGGCGTAACCAAAACAGTCACAAGCCTGTTATTTGTTCCAACTAGGAATTAAAGTTGGGAAAGCATATAGTTAAATGCTCTCTACCTTTCTCAAAATTAAGTGTCAAAAGCTACTGAAATAGTCCAGCCACTGAAGTAACTGAGTAGTCAGGGACACAAATCTCTGCCCAAATTCTCCAGAGAATATGCACAACAATTTAACATTGTTTGTTTGGAAATCATATTGAAAAAACTATTGTTATTAATTACAAGTTACCAGCAAAACAACTTTCTTCAAGGATGCAATTTCATCTACTTTTTCTCTCAATCTGCACTAAGTAAGAATTATACTAACAAGATGGTCTGGATAGATTTAATCCTGCCTGAGTGGGAGAGATCTCCAGCCTATTTGCTTGAAGCTTTGTGTATTTCCATGAGGAAAGACACAAAGGAACTCCAAATCTGATTTATCTCCTTCTCATCAAATATTAGTTATGTGCAGACATTATGTAGCTCAGCTGCATCTTTTAGAGTCAGTAAACATAAAAAATGCCCACTCACTGGATTTCTCTCCCATAGTAGTTTAATAGGCTATTATTCATTTCTCCTGTGGTAACTTTGGCAGGCCCACTAACAGAAGTTTTAATTCACATCAGACACTAATATTTCAGATTTTCTCCAAAGCCCAGTCCATATGCGTGGTCTTGCTGCTACCAATAGCAGAGATACAATAACACAGATTCAGCCAGCTTTCTTCAAAGTATGTGTCTTGACAAAACCTTGTTGATTTCATGGCCACAACAGCCTTCTTATTCTAAATAAAGAGTCTATTGTCAAGTATCAATACCCTATCATCAAGATTACAGATTATATTTAAATGTCTTTGTTACACTCAGTGTTGACATGAGACTTAAAATTCCCTATGACCTATATTAAGATTCTTCACCACTTAGAATCAAGGCAGAAACTTGACAAAGGTCTGAGTGGGATCTTCCACAGGCAAAGCATGGCACTGAGTGAATCCATGGCATATGGGTGATGCAGAAGGATGCTGCTGCTCCCTGCTCCTTTTCAACCACAAAAGTTCAGATCCAGGATTTTGTTATGGCATTAACTCTGCAGACAGAATACCCTTTAAGTTTGTGCACTCCTAAAGGGAACTTCACTCACATCAAGCCTTACCTTATGCCAAGACTACACGACATGTACCACTTTTGAACTAGGTATGACAGTTACAGAACAGAGAAGGGGAAGCATAAAAAGTGTAAACTGTCTGAAGAATACTTCTAGCAGTGTTTAATCTTCCGTGGTAGGAAGACCATCGTCATATGTCAAATCACTGTCCACATTTGAGATCCCAAAGTCTATGCCTCAAGTCAGGCAGTTACTCAGCTTCTCTTCAACAAGTACAACTTAACCACACAGAGCAATGAGATTGTGGCTGCAAGTAAAAGGATGTCAGATATAAATACAAGTCACATATTGCAGTGATTCACACCAACAAAAACATTGGGTTTGCATGGTTTTTGTTTGGGGTTTGGAAGTTTTTTTGGGGGGAGTGGTTGTTTTTTGTGTAGTTTGGTGAGGTTTTTTCAATCATTATGTTTGTAGAAACAGCCAAGTTGGCACCTGTGCCCAGAAATTACTTTTAGTTTCTGGAACATTTTACAAAACCAACATTTAATGACTGAATGATGCATCAGTTGCATTGCATATAAACCTTGATTAGCAAATCAACATTTTAATTTAAGAATCATTAATGTAAACTTAAACAGCACCCAAAAAACATACTGACTGTGTGTGCTTTCCTGATTAACCTTTAGTTGCCTTATTCGGGTAAACTACATGACCCTTTACCTTAAGATTCCCACATTAAGCATATTTCCACACAAACTGAAACAACAGCCATAACTGCTACCTTAAAAAAAATGCTTTTAATGTTTTAGAGCACATTCAGCAGCCTATCTATCTTCCCTTAGAAGAAAGACTTTGTACCAGTTCCTCATACGTTACCGTCAGCTATCATCACTGGCCAGTTTATTAGAGGATGAGAATTCCTTCCACCTTTCAAGTGACATGGATAACTCTGCTTCTTCTGATGAAAAGTCAATCCAGAATACATGCAAAAATCCCTCAGTCTTTCCTTAACTTTTAGTCTAAGTGGAAGACAGTAAGCAAAACTTATTTACAATATACATTAGGGTTTGTAGGGGGTTTGGGGGGGTTTGGTTTGGCTTTTTTGTTGGTTTTTGGGTTTGTTTTTGTTTTGCTTTGGTTTGTGTTTTTGTTTGTTTGCTTTTAAACAGATGAGGTCAGAGCTTCAAGTTCTTAAGCTTTCTACCCACTGTACTATTTTTCCTTACGTTCTGAAGAGTGGAGATGACACATTACATTTTTCCCCAGTTAGGGATTACTGCCTTCTGCAAACTGTGTAACTCTCAATGCTAAAATCCCCAGTGCACTTGATTGATTGTATTTGATTGGTCAGGAGAAATTCCATCAGCTCACATTCATCCTCCACAAATCTTCCACAAAGCCCTTCACAAACCAATTACCTCAATAGTTTTGAATGGTCTGAAAATATGAAAGGATTTCAGATTTTCTGGACAAGGTGCAGATCCTCATAGAGCAAGCTTAAGATAACTTAAAGACTCTTCTTAGTCCACACATGGCAGGTTAAAAAATCACTATTTTTAAGTGGCCTAAGTTAGCAGCCATGCAGTATTACTTGGCTTATCATGATACAGATGAAGAAGAAAAGCTGCTGCTGTGAAAACAATCCCGGGAAATTACTCCCCTTTTGGCAACTATCCTCACAGAAACATGGATTAAATGCTCTACTCAACTTGGCTATCTCAAAAGATTGTCAACAAGATGGATATTCTCCCAGGTAAAGGAGCTGCCTCCATGCCATCAGCAGAAGACTGAAGAGACAAGTCACAAGTTCAGTATTAAAATGCCACCTTGATCCAAATGCCTTGAGGGCAGTGAAGGACACATGTCCAGGATGTTGTTTCCTGTGAACTGCCATTTCAACTTAATTATCAGCACAGCACAGTATTTCCTGCAGTTCTATGGCCAAGGTTTCCAGTGGAACACTCACTAACATCTATCATGCACCTGTATCACAGCTCAAAATGTATCCTTGCATTAAGTGTCTAGCTTCAGAGCTAAGAAAAATAATTCATACTTTAAGTTCAATGAAGGAAAAAGGGTAATTATTTGATTCTCTGCTTTCCTCATCTGCCTTCAGATGAACACAGAGATAAGAGGTCAGCATACGAGTGGGTGCTAAATTTTTGGCAACCTGTTACTCCCACCCATTCATGATATTCACCTTCCTCTCAGTGGCCTGTGATAAGAATGTGGTCAGGCTTGACATGCAGTATCAGTCTTCACACTTATCTTAAGAAGAACAATTAAGGTTCAATGGCATTTGCTGAGAGAAGGCTGGAAGAAGCTGAAAGGGATCATCTGTAGTGTCACATTACTACAGTGAGACATCTGAAGATTTGATTTTTTGGCTTGCCATCTCCACAGTGAGAGATGTGTGATATCAGCTATAAAGAAGCCAAGGTAAAACACAGACCAAGATACACAAGTGTTACCATGCTAGTCTTTCTGGGTCAATTCCCACTGTCAGAAAGTTAGTACCAGCAACTGTAGTAGCAATTCTGGAGAATTTTCCCAGTCTACCGCAAAAAACAATACAAATGCAAAATCCCTGAAGAAAGTCCCTGATAAACAGAGAAGTGTCTATTTAACCATACCAGTGGTTCTTCCTGACAGCCTGACTACCCTAAGTCCCAGTAGCTTAAGTAGCTACAGCTGTAGATGTTACAGAGGAAGGAAGCTATGCACAGCCTTGTTTCAAAAAACAAATGCCTACCTTCTAGTCATGCAGAGCTGAAAGGTCCCTGACTAGGAAAATCCTGTAAGTCAACCACTCTAAATACTACACAAAAGCCACTGATGGAAAAGCACTGACTCTATAAATTAAACCAAGAAAATGTCACACAACCTACGGGTTGGTTTTGGTGGTTTGTTTGGTTGGTTTTTACAATGCATCCAAGCTTTTCTTACAGTATTTCCAACCCAAACCATTCTATAATTCTATGATTTACTCCTCCTAGTAAACACACATAGTATATGAGGAGTAAGCTATACCGGCACTGGACACATTAATGAATATTCAAGTTGAAAATGGAGTGCTCAAATCCTGTTAGTTCACGTTATCCCACAACTGTATTCAAGTCCATTCACAAAAACAATTAGCTGAGCTGCATTATCTACGTAACAGTTCCCAGAACAATTTTACCTTCAGAGCTAAAATTAAATGGCTTCACATTGAAAAGCACACAGCCCATCTCTCAAGTTGATGTTTCATGCAAATATACTAGGGTTTTAACCATCCGATGAGAACTGTATTTAGTACTCTTTAACATGCTGAAAGTTGTCATGTTACAAGTCAAATCAAGGACATTACAGAAGACAACAGATACTGCAGCTGGAATGATCAGCAGTTCCTCCACAGGGCCCAATCTTATTCCTACTGTAGTAAAGTGACAAGAATAAGCATTCCCAGGATATAAAACCCCAAGCCCATCAGTTCTCCATTAATATTCCTGTATTTACTTTATCATCAGTGTAAGAAAAAAGTTACTTCAGCTTGAACATAGCTACACTTCCCAAACATAAGTAGTATTTAAGAAAAGTCTTTTTACCTCTGTTGGTTTGTAGCAATCTACAAGAGTTTCCTAGAAGCAAAACATGAAAGTGTCAGTTCCAATACAGAGTAACAGTGAACATAAACAACTCTACAGTATGAAACCTGGCAAGGGAGTGGGAGAGAAAAGGAGCAGGAACCAGGAATCACTGGATTATGATACTACTGGAAACTTAGTATTATATCAAGTCACCTTTGTTCCCTAGGTGAATCAGAATAATTTGCAACATGAGAGAAATGATGGCTTCTTCCTCCAGGTTGGAAGTTATAAAATCCCCCTCTCAAATTGAAACAAATGAGAATCCAAGAACATTTCTCCCAGCAATACACATGTGAAAGGCAGGTTTCTGTGAAAGCACCATGGTCTTTGTAATGCAGAAACACTGACCTACAGACCTTTGCTAGGTTGTTAGCTAGGTGAGGCACTTCTACCAGCCCAGCTGCAGCAGCTAGTTTAGGCAGAAGCAGCAAAGTTATTTATGAATGCTGAGTAAACAGAGTAGGGCTATGCCCCATGTCTCTGTGGCTGGGCAGTGGGCAGAGAAAAGGGTGCCAACAGGCACTGCAAATCAGATGTGGTGCATCTCAGCACCACATTAGTCACCTCCCAGAAGTGAACCGAGGGCAAACCACTGACAGGTTTCCTTCCATCAGTGCATCTGAAAAGATTGTAAACAGAGACCCTCATATTTGTTTTCTATCTTGAATTAGATATATGTATCTCTATTAAGACAATGATGTTTCCTCCCTCATTCTTACATTCATAAACTATTACCTCAAGCAGTATTCAGGGAAGTAGAGAGTTGGTTTGAATGGTTTAATTTCAGCAGACAGCTACTGCATTTCTCTACCAATTCCTGTGTCTGACCACCTTATCCATTCCTCAAGCTTTTAGACAAGTTACCCCAAGATAATGGGCTCCAAATCCTAGCTGGTATACATAGCGAAACAATCTCCAGTATCCTAAGCACAAGGGTTTCTGGCCTGTATATGCATGCATGTATATTTCTGCTGCTGCAGTGCACCACAGAAACTATGTGGTTATCATAAGTGACACTCAGTCACATAGTTTTTCTATGTGACTGTTCTTTATTTTATATACTTGTAAGAAGTTGAATGAGTTTAATCTGTCTCAGCATATCCCCTACATTACTGGATTCTTTGAACTCTTATTTACTCCTGTTATCACCTAGCTTCCAGAACATTTTTATCCTGAAGGATTTTGGTTACCTTTGTACAGTCCAGTAGATTATGCTAAACTCAGACCTAGGAACCTCTCAGTTCTAATTCTATGCTTACAGTGGATTCAATCAAACACAAGATATGGACCCAGATGCATTAATTCAGCAACATTCTGATTTAAAATTAGGAAATAATATTACCTGTAATTTGAGAGCTCTCTCCTCTTCATTGGCTGCATCAAGAAGGTCATCAATGTCAATTTCTACATCTGGCATCTCTTCTTCCTGAGAAGTAAAAATTCCCATTTAGTCCATAGGGATCTATATCCTTTAACTAACTTCAAAAGCAGCCTAGCAACAGCACACATAACCGCATCTGCCTGAAGCCAGGCAAGAAGGAAATCAGTAAGGGACAGTGGCTTGATTCCTTGCTCCAGTGGCAGCAGAAGACCAAGCCCATGTCACACAGGAGGTGACAGCTCTTAAGGAACCCTTCCCTCACAGGAGGAGTTCTGTTACTAACCCATGCCCAGCAGCACAAGTCATGCTATTCTCACAGTACTGGCCAAGAAGATGAAGAAGAGGTAAGGGAAGAAGGAGATAAAAGCTGCAGCAACCCACAAACTTGCTTTGAAATAATTCTTCATTGGACTCTTATTTTGTTACACTATGGAGGATCTCACTTGCTTAAAGTTGGCTTACAAAGATGACATACATACATCCACTAGAAGAGTTCGGATTTCCAGTGAAGCACAGAATCTAAGGCAGAGAGTATTTCGGAGAGCTGGGGTTTTTTTATCTCCACTAGGCATACGCTTCTGCTCTGCATCACCACTACATCAGACACGTTGTTCCTCAAATTAGAGCAGCAGTCCACATATTTTGAAGGATCCCTGAGCTCTGGAATCCCAGTAAGAATTCGTCATCCACAGGTATCATCATTCATTGCATTTACAGTCTGCTGGCCACTTTTTGCATTTTCACAATGTAACACGCACTTCAAAATGGTAAAAGCAGCACCTCACTATCCATACAAAACACTCTGGTCTCCCACTAGCCTCTTCCCTACCCATACAGAGCACCGCCCTCACAGTGGCCTCAGTGCCACAGACACGCGGCTCCTCTGCTTCTCCTGCTCCATCCAAGCCAATGCATGGGCACTGCGAGTCTGTCCTCTCTCACAAGTACACTGTCATCAATCGGCTCACTGGCACTGCATCACCTTAGCACCTCCTGAATGAAAACGGGGATCTGAAAAGGGGAGGCTGGATTTGAGAGTCAGGATGAGGCAACAAGACCACTATCCCCAGCAGCAGTTGTCTAATTGTACCCCTACAACATTTTTCAGGATCCTTTAAAGAAGCATTTGGACAAAAATGTGATGGGCCCAGCAACCTGCAAAAGTTTCAGCAATTGTGAAGTAATTTAACACCTCCATGAGCAACTGCCACAGGTAACACAAAAATTACTTTTCTACTGGATAAAAAAAGAGTTCAAATATTAGCAAGGAAGGTAACAAATTAGCTCGAGTTAATCTAACAAAAGTTAAGTACTGAAGTGCCAAATAAATACTTATATCAGAAGCTCCGGCTAAAATTCCAACTGTTCAGCATTTATTTGAGTATGAGGAGGAAGGAGAGAAGTAGGATGATTAAGTTCCCCGTTCCCCATCTCTGAAGGAAAGCGTACAGAAATGTGATAGCACAGCCAAGCAGGCTAATGAATAAAAGTACACAAAGCACATCCTTCGCCCAATTAGCAGGTTCACTCTTCAGCATGCATTTTAGTCAGAAAGGAAATGTGGGCATTTGCTGAGATGAATCATAAAAATACTAGTTACTGTAACACAATCTGGCAATAAGGGAGTTTCTAACCTAACACTATCGGCTCATTAGCAATTTAAGTACGAGGGAAGAGTAGAGAAGTCTTCCACAGACTATAAAGATATCCAGTAAAAGCCATCAGATTGGAAAGGATAAAGATTAATCCCTAGCAGTGGTACACTTAGCTTACTATCCCAATGCTACTAATTAGCATATCACACTAAGAACCAGAAATTCCTCAAATAAGACAGTAAACCTCCTGAACATTTTATCTAAGCAGCTCATTATAAATACAGTTGAGATAGGGTGCCTGGAGTTACCACCATTAATTCTGGAAGTATATCAAAATACACATCCATGGACCTGCATCTGTGTGCTCGGAAGTGCTGTTCTGCACACTGACTATTTTGTCAAGATACACGTTTTGAATTCTTGCCTGTCAGAATGGCATTCTGGCAAACTGAAACGATGTGGAAAGGCAACAGTGGGGGGGAATTCCCCAGAAGGTATATAATGCTTTCTTGTGATCATGCTTCGTTGAAGCTGAGCGCTCCTGAAAGGTTAGCTTTACTCTGATTGGTACGAGTCATGCGGGAGAAATTCTTGCTTCTATCCCTCCTCGTTCTTACCTCCTTCATGTCGACTTTCTCTTAGATTTCCAAGGTTGACACTGCCATTAGAGATGAGGGCAACTGTGCCAGTAATTCACTGAAGCTTTGGTATAAAAGCTAACATATCTCCTCTACTTCAAGGAAGGCCAAAACAAAAAAGAAGTTAGGAATACTTCAGAAACAGGGCAGTTTGCTGTGTCTGGTGCACTGGCCTTTAATTAAGTTACATTTTCTGCAAAAGATCATGTGTATCTTTACCACTTCACAGCAGGTTTGAACTCTGATACACAACGCAAATGGAGGGGTGGAAGCCCAAAAAGGTAACGCTTGCTCTTATTTTTGGCTGAATGAGCAAACATAATCAAAGCAATTTTCCCCATCTAAACTATTATGCCTGCATGATCTCAAAAGTTTTATGTTAGGCATGAAAAACATGTGCTTAGCTCAGGAGCCTGACCACTCCACAACAGCTGTAATGAGAGAGGGAAGGAAGAAAGAGTCATGTTCTTCTGTTTGCCTCATTTTATTGGCAAGCTAAGTGTGGTTGATCCTACTACAATTGAGCAGCTAGATCCAGATTAGGCTGGAGCAAGCCTGAAAGGGACAGTGCATAAGCAGAAAGGTCATATTTTAAGAGTGTTAGTGCCATTAGGCTGTGCAGGGAAACCAAAGCACTGCCATGTTCTGATCCAGTGAGAGAAAGACAAGGTGTTGCAAATAGCAGACAGGGGGTGGTGGGAAGCATGTTGACAGGGAGCAGTCCCCAGAAAAGCTAAAATAGAAGAGGTCTGGAGGTTGTGAGTACTAACACCCATCAACTGAAAAAGGGGAAGGGAAGATGGACACTCTCTTTCTAAGCACCCTCTCCACTTTGCATTAACAATATAGGCAAGACATGAGCTGTTTTCTGCTTGAGTATTCAGAAGTCCAAGAATATCACCAACGTTAGCTTCCGTGCTATTTAATGCAACTTAAACTCCGCTTTGCATTGGAAGACAGCCCTGTGGTTAAGTTGCACGAATTCTTTGCAGGCTACTGGCAAAGGGCCTTGGGGCACAGACATGCATTAAAGAATAAATAGCTGTAGCAGTTTCAGACATTACAACCTCTCCAACTGTTTTCTACTTCGCCTTTGGCACAGGTGATCACAGCCCCAGCTGCAAATGGAACAGTAACAGGTGAGCATCCCTTAATGAAACCAGGGAAAAGCCTCTGAAGCCACCTTCCACACCAGCTTAAGCCAAAGGGCTGGATTCTGCAGGGGCAGCTGAAGAACACTTGCACACCCTAGTCTGTTAACCCTGAGGATAGCACCTCCAGCACAGCAACAGCAGCTCTGACATTGCTACAAGTATTTACCAATTAAACATTTCTCTGAGGCTTTAAAATCTAAAGGGTGATAGTTGACCTATGGATAGCTTGCCACTATAAACCCAACTTTCAAATTAGCCTACTACCCCTCATCCTTACTGCCCATTCACTGTGCATCATCTTATGGCGCTGAGAAATAATGAAATAGGTTTGGTTAGGTTTTACTTTAAAATTTAAGTTTGGGAGAGAAAGAAGTTAAAGCCATCACTTGTATAGTGAGTTTAGAAACAACCTGAAAGGACAGAAAGAAAAAGATGAAGAAAAAGGAAGGAAAAGACCATACATTTCAGAGGTATGAAAGTTTAAGACCATATGAATTAGAGATTTCTCTCAAAGTCCTGGAAGATGGCCAAAATGAACTAGAAAATAAACCCAGTTCTTCTAGAAGTATCAACATATAAAAAAGATTTATTTTAAAAAATAAGACACACCTGCTGGACATCTAATACAGCTCTAAACGAGTTCATCTGCAGATATGGATGGCATTGCCCCAATGCAAGATAATGGTTTAAGTCTCAAGATGATATATAAAAGTACCATAAATTACCAGGACTAGAAGTCATTTAGCTGCATATGTGACCTGGTGGGATTATGAATGGATGGCACTTAGTACAGGTAAAAGAATACTACCAAGTAGTCATTTGTATGAACACAAAGGAAAAACCCATGTGTTCCTCATTTCAAAGTATTCTGTTGATTGGGGGACTTACGAGTCAGGGCAAAAGTAGATAAAAATGTCAATTAAAAGAACAGTTTATGTGATCAAAAATTATGAATCCAGAATCAAAGAAAGCTCTTTCTGATGTAAAGCTAAGCCTAATAAAGTGGAGAGTCAAAATACAACAGTTAAAATAAAGCTGCTGGTAACACAAAAAAGCTGCTAGTGTCTATTGATTGGTATTAGGAGCAACAGATCAGGAAAAATATTGAAGAGACCAAGAAGAGACTCAGAAGTGCCAGGGTGGGGGACACTTATAGTAAGAATAATAATCCTCAATGGTACAACCCAATTACTAAATGACAGTATGTTTTCTCCAATTCTCAAATATTAACAGCAGAAATGCCATAGCAGTCATGACAATCCAATGTTAAACATAGAATCATAGAATAGTTTGGGTTGGAAAGGCCCTTAAGATCATCCAGTTCCCACCCCCCTGCCATGGGCAGGGACACCTCATACTAAACCATGTCCCCCAAGGCTATGGCCAACCTGGCCTTGAACACTGCCAGGGATGGAGCATTCACAACTTCCTTGGGCAACCCATTCCAGCGCCTCATCGCCCTCACTGTGAAGAACTTCTTCCTTACATCTAGTCTAAGATTGTTTAAGTTTGCACCTATTACCTCTTGTTCTATCACTATAGTCCCTAATGAAGAGTCCCTCCCCAGCATCCTTGTAGGCCCCCTTCAGATACTGGAAGGCTGCTGTGCTCTGCTCTCCACGCAGCTTCTCTTCTCCAGGCTGAACAGCCCCAACTTTCTCAGCCTGCCTTCATACGGGAGGTGCTCCAGCCCCGTTATCATCCTCGTGGCCCTCCTCTGGACTTGCTCCAACAGCTCCATGTCCTTCTTATGTTGAGGACACCAGAACTGGACACAATACTCCAAGTGAGGTCTCACAAGAGCAGAGTAGAGGGGCAGGATCACCTCCTTTGACCTGCTCGTCACGCTTTTTTTGATGCAGCCCAGGATAGGGTTGGTTTCTGGGCTGCAAGCGCACACTGAAGCCGGCTCATGTTCAGTTTCTCATCAACCAACACCCCGAAGTCCTTCTCCGCAGGGCTGCTCTGAATCTCTTCACCTAACCTGTAGCTGTGCCTGGGATTGCCCCAACTTAAGTGTAGGACCTTGCACTTGGCTTGGTTGAACTTCATGAGGTTAAACATGAAAAAATAATTCTCTCACTTCCATAGGTCCAGCTTGAAGTGGTTCAAGCAACACACACAACAGTTTGCACAGCTAATAATCAGTTAACACATTTAGGATGCTGCTCCCAGTATGGTACAATCCTTACCAGGCAGTTACGTATTATTTTCTCTCCCACCAGACACCTCATTAGCAACCAGTCAGTTGAACACGCAATCTCAAAGGCAACTCAGAGTGCGATGCCCCACACCCCTGAGTGCATGCCATCCAGTCTTGGCTCCAACTAAAAGTTAGAAAAGCCTCTGTTGCCTGTTAGAACCAAGGCTATTCTAACCAGAGCAGCAGCCTTTTTCACCAAGACCAGGTCTAATTTTCTTCATCATTCTTGTCCATTAAGTCAATGTGAAGAGGCATTAAAGGCAAAGTTAACAGATTTGTCCACTCATTTTGAGTTGGTGATCCCACTGTTCCTGAATAATCATAATTTACCTGCAGCATTGTGGCTATTTAACAGAAATCTTCTGTGCTGAGCCTGTCTTCAAGCCTGACCTCACATGGATCCGGTTAAATACCCTGAAAGGGAAGGACACTAAGTGTCCACCTGTTAGCAGAATGACTTAAGCAAGGTACCCAGTATCTCACAGGAACACCAAGTGCATCTGTATCTACATAACACGGTGTGAATAGCTGGATAAAAGTCAAAGATGCTGTGTTTAATCTCATCTACCCTCACCACTGGAGCTAGCAGGGGACTGTGCCCATAGCCTTGCGCACACACCACTAGAGGGAGGTAACACTTTACAAACACAGTAAGAGCCCCTGGAGCTATTGGTAGAGCATGGAAGAGCCTTCTCTAGATTCAGTTCCCAGGTCTGGAGAACAGCAGTTTAACTTTTGTCCTCAAGTACCCACTTCCCTCTGCTCATGTTCGTAAAAATTTAGTCCTCAGCTTTTACTCTTATGGCTTGGTTGTTGCAAAATCCTACCACCTCTGCTCCACCTTTTGGGGGTATTGCTTCTACCTCCTTCTTATGTACCCTTTCTCCTCAGTCAAGGGCCAGAGGAAGGACCACTGCAAGCAGAGAAAGAGGCAACTCTCAGCTCCCAGGCACTATGATCAGGGCTCTTCCAAAATGAACTGCAAGAGTTCACCTGCAAGAGTCCAGCCCCTCCTAGTTCCCTGTAAGGGTAACTTACTCATCTAAGAATCTTTGAGCTTACTGCCAATATTTAACAAGTTTGGACACATGACAAGCACAAGTGAAAGAAGGGAGATGCTTGATAAAACTGAGAACACGTTCACCAGCTGGCAACAGGCATCTCCAACACAAAGCAAGTCTTCTCACTCCTAAATTTCCAAGATCAGGCATACTAGAGTTTAAACTAAGCTGTTAAAAGTCCTGATGCAATATGGAAAAACTTTTCCCCCCCCTCCTGATTTTAGTCTCAACATCAGAAATAACTGAATTCTTACCTAAAAGTCTTCCCAAGGTATTCTAGTTGAGATAGGCATCTACTGCAAGTCTCCTCAGCTCACATCACTTCAACTTGGACAAATACAACATTTTAAAAGTGCATTTTCCAGTTCTTAACTCAAGGGTAATGCCAAGAATAATGCTTAAGGAGCTCTGCATGTAGGACTACACACCTTGCTGTGAAGCACAAGGGGAGCTTACCTAGGAATCATCGGTGCCTGGCAATTAAGAGAATTGTGGGAAAAGGTTATTAAGCTAGATGAGAAAGATGGACAGACACACAACGATAGTGTCTACGCAGGCAAGCACAGCTGGACCTCAGCCAGCGTGCACAAACTGCGTGGTCCAGAAACTATAGCTGCATGACTACAGCTTTCAGACCAAGAGCATAAACCCTGTTGTGGCAAAGCATTTACATTCAGGTGCCATAGTTTATTAACACAGCCTTCAGATTTCCAGACAAAAGCTTATCCACATTCTCCTGGCTCAGAGAAGAAAGAGATAGCTAAAGCCTGTCTGCACCTGCCAATTCACCCTATGTTGATTAGTAGATAAGTGGGCAAATAGCCTGAAGCTTGTATTAGGAAGAGCACATCTCACTCCAGGGAACCCCCAAAGAGGAGACCTGTTGAAGATGCATGTTTGAACCCAGTGAACAGGGAGCACTCTCAAGCTCCCAGGTCTAAAGATCCCACTCTCAAGATCCGTATCAGTACACATATTAGGTGTGTGTTGCCCCCAGCGAGAGACACACTATGAGAAAAAGCACAGAATTACATGAAAGAAGGATACCACCTTGCTCCTTGAACAATTGGAAGAGCATGCCTGTCCTGTCACCTAGCCAGCCTTCACTGAAAGAGTATGGTTAGGAATTATTCCTTCTCCTTTCTCCCCTTATCCCAGCATGAGCAAACACACCCCTCAAACACATCCACTTCAAAATACAGAGGCTGATTTGCAGAAATAACCTTAATTTAAGTCAGTAAAGTCTGGAAGCACCACAGTAATCAAGTGAAGGATATGACAGTGACAAGATTCCTTTGCATTTTCCAGGCTGGTACTTACTGTATAAGGCATATATCCAATAATATATCGGAATGTCCATACACATCACTTTAAGCAGCTGACCAAGTGACTCACAAAAAGTAAGTCCTATGAGCTGAAGCTTCAAAAAGCCGGGAGCTCACTTCTGACCAGCAATAAGCAAGGAAGAAAGCGAAGACAGAACTTCTCTAGCTTTAGATCAACAACTCATTCATTACTCCTGGTGAAGAACTACATAGCTTTCACAGTATTGTCAACTCTAAGTATCTGAAAGAAGCACATACGGCTGCAACTGAACTGTCACAAGGTGACAGTATCCTGTTGGTCTAACACACTCATCTAGATGAACAAACCAGAGTATGCTCTCCGACAGACAGCAGTAAAGGAGTCAAAGGGAAAATGAGACTAAGGATGAGAAGGGCTTTTACTCACGTTTCATATATGCCATTTGCAAGTGTTAATGTGAAATATACAGTTCCTTTTTATGCACTTGGTAAGATGTCCTAAAATTAATGCTAGTTAAAAAAAACCCAAAACACACTAGCACATCTGAAGCAAATTATTTCTTTCCTTGATCTAAACGCCAAAAAAAAAAAAAAAAAAAAAAAAAAGCAGAGGAAAGGGATCCTGTGAGAATATCTCCTAAATGGCTGGGACTCCTACGAGTTTTGAATATTCAGGATCATTTATTCCTTCCTGAAGACTAGGAAAGGGCGCAAAGTTAGCCACCTGGAAAGCATAAATCATGAGGGTTACAGGTTTGAAGGTTTGGTTTTGGGTGATGAGAGGGAGGAATGAAGTCAGGACAAAATGATGATAAGCAGGACAATCCCTGTACAAGGATATCACCCTAGACAAACTGGGATACTAATCCTGTAACATTAGTGTTACTCATCAACAGCCAAGAACAGATCCAACTTCCTCACATGGAAATTATTATTTAAAAAAACAAAAACAAAAACAAACCAACAAAACCAAAAAACATGGTTCAAAACAAATCTAAAACAACTTCTAGGAGTCACTTAAGTATAAGGTTATCTTAATGTCTATGCACGTGCCAGGAGTTAGGTACAGCTGTAGCTTCAGAATTCAAATGGAAATGAAAAATACACTAACAGGGCAATGACTAAACAGCACACACAAACTTCAAATTCTAGTTATGAACCTCATTAAAGCCATTAACAACAACTGATATTTCCAATGAGCAGGGGAGGAGCACCCACGCAAGCCAGTTCTTCCAGCTCATTACCCAAGCTGGCTTTCTCTTCCCTCAGTCACTGTAGACCATTGTTGTTTGTTTCAAGCTGGCATAGCCACAGATCAGCCTCTTCTCTTGGCTTTCAAGCAACTATGGAGCAGATGAAGTGGACAGATGCTATTCCAATTACAAGTTCCATTCAAAGAGTCAGCTCCTCTAAAGCAGTCAACACAACCTGAATTTTCATCATAAAATAGTTCACAAGTACACCAAAATAGCAACACCACGATCAATGCAAAAAGAAGCAATGCTGTTGTGCCCTTACTTCAGTTGGGGTGTTCCTGTCAGCATGGAGTGATCAGGGTTCCCAGCAGAGATAAGAACATCATCCCTCAATGCAATTCCTGCGAAAGCTCCCTTTATGGGCAAAAAGGAAAGAGGACAGCAAGAGGACCTCCACATCCAGAGGTGGGGTCCTGACCCAGCTTCCCTAAATATCTTCACCCTTCCCCAGAACACAAGCCTGCCTGCATTGACACTCAACACAGAGGCAGCTGCTGTCTTTGCAGATGCCACTGCAGTTTTGCCTTTCCTTCAATTAGAAGGCTAGAGGGCAGAAAGACAATAGCAACACACCATAATTTCCTCTAGACAAACTCCTTACAGCTACAGTCTGCCCAAATGCTAAATATAAGTCAGCTGCTTAGGTGCTACATCAGAACATGGTTAGCACGTATGGCATTTTAACCGGTTTAAGGGGTGGGGGAAAAGTAAAACAGCCAACTGTGTCAAAAGTCAGCTGGAAGAGGGGAAAGGGAAGGTTAAGTTAAAGCACAGTGAGCCGGGTTCAAGCACTGCCAAACCACTCGCTGAAGTGAAGTTACTCAGGGCCAATTTCAGAGGGTAACTCTCTATATAGTGGCTATGCAACTAAACATTTGCAGAGTTGGAGCAACAGAAAATCCAGACCAGTCTCCTGCTACTGGGTTCTGCAGAGGGATGCTTCACATCACATCTGAACTACCTTAGTGCCACAGAGTTATGCCAACACAAAACTTCAAATAAATCATACAACAGAAAAAGCAAGTAGCTGAAAACACATTGATATATTTACTTGAAATTAGCAATTTATAGGGTTAGTAGCTTGCAATAAACAAAGCATCAAAATTTCCCACAAGCTGTTTCTATGTAGATTCTGGCCTACCTACACCCAAGAGTTAATGGCATCAGGAGTTTCAAATGGAGGTCAGGGGCTCTCTAATCAGTAAAGGCTGACCAGCCATTAAAATTCATTTTATATTTCCGCATCAATGTGACCACTACTGTCAGATTCCTCTGTGTTTATACAAACCACAGAAGAACGCGATGATGAACTCAGCCAAACACTTGAAAACGTCTCTGCAGAAGAAACCACCTTGATCCTCTCTTTCCACAGGTCTCTGTTCCACTTGCTAGCAGGGCCACAAAGCTGCTATTGAAAGAATGATGTGTTAGGAAAGCTAAACTAGAGTCTTATTGCACTTCAGACTCTGCCAACTCAAGTGAGGCTGGGGTTGCCTAGCAGGCACATTGCCTACTGTTGGTCACCAACACACCCCTCGAGTTTTCTTGGCTGGAAGGAAGATTTTCTGTGTTCTTTCAGAAGACCATGCCCTTTTACTTAGACACCTTTAGAGCCAGCATGGGCTGGCTGCCATGTTTCACTGGCTGTATTCCCCCATCAGCAGCAGGGAGGTAACTCCATATGTATGAATGCAGCCTGCAACTCCACAAACAGCAACGGAGGCTTGTGCAGGCGCCTTGGCCAATAAATTGAGAGCTAAGGAAGTAATTCCCAAAGAATCAACAGGAGAAGTTTTCCTCTAATTAGCTGCTAAATGGGCTTTTCTAAGAGTAAAAGAAATGCATACACACACTATTTAAAGGTTGGGGGAAGGTTGGCAAATTAATTTCTTGGTATCCTGTGTTTTAACAAGTTTTCAAAAGAGCTTATTATGTAGGTGACTGGAAATACATATCCTGGGCCCTGAACTTGCTATTTTTAGTTTGGTATTTGTCTGTTGCTTGAATGGGTGACTGAAACACTAGTCAGGGGTCACACACTTGCAGTGCTGACTCTGCTCTGTCCATACACAGTAGTTCTTGTATAAGCAGCTGTTTAGGAAGCACTTGCTCAGATCTCCTGCCATAAAGCATCCAACAGTGAGAAACTAAAATAGGCTCTGACTTGGAAATGAATAGCTTCTAGGAATACCATGCTGGCCAAAAACCACAGTTTGGCATGCCTTGCTTGGTTTGTGGCCCCATCATTCATTTAAATATTTCCCTTGGTTCATTTGGGAAATGAAAGTTGAGCATCAGTTAAAATTTGTTATTTACTCTTATTTTACCATATGAGTATTTGATAACTTCAGAAAAAATGTGACAGCTCTCAAAAATCAGATGGTTTTAACTATGACACTATGGAGCTGCCCAGTACAACAAAAACATGGCCACTTCTCTTGAATAGGCAGAATACCTCTTTGTGCTTTCCTCTTCTGGCTGGGAAATCCTTGCCTAGTCTACAAGGAAAAGTAATCATGATGCCAATACAGATGCAGCTGCTAAGTTAGAAAAAAAGCATCTTTCCCCAACACTTCTCTACAGACAAAATAGCACAATCCAGTAAGAAATACACAAAGAAAGCTCCATTTCTCAACCACTTGACAATTTAATAAATGTCTAATCTGAAAAGTTTGTATCAATGCAAGATATAGCAAACAAGCAAAGTGCTAGAAGGAAGTTCAGACTATCTTCTCTGTCATTGCTATGGGCATATTTATTCTTTTCAAAATGGGGATTTTCAATGGAAGCTTTCAGTTCTTTCTTCCATTGAAGCATTGTCTTCTTACCCCAGCAGGTGTGTTAACTGGGATGTTAACTGTCTTGCAGCATCACCCCTCCTTCACACTTGCAAAAGCACCATTTAACTACCTGACATAGGTGCTCATAGGTTCTGTATGTCATCTCATCCCATTTTAGTTAACATCTAATTGCCAGTTCTACCAGCTCTTTCCCAAAACCCTTTTATTATATCCAAATGTAGCACATTTGAAAGGAATTTAGGCTTTAGCTTTCACTTAAGGATATCTCCATTTAAAAGCTCTAAGTCTGGCAAAAACGCCTTCCATTCATTTAGTTTCAAGCATACACATTCACTCTTCCCTGAGTGTCTCTGAAAAACAGGTTGTGAAGAGGCACTGTGTTTCCAAATTAAGAGCACATCCTTGCAACCAGAGCACTGAATGCAAGAGAAGGGTTCATTGCAAAGAAGTCCAAAGCACCACTAAAAGAAAAGCTTCTGTCAAACCCTACTGAGTCCCAACTCCTCCTTCACTCTTCCACCCAGTCCACTACAAACCCCCCTGTTTCTCTATGTGCCCATTTACCTATCCAAAGAGAAGTAAACCTTTGCCCACTGCCAAAGAACTGCACTCTAAACTGCTGGCCACCCTTATAAATGCTGTTGCCTTCTTGAAAAAGCAAACTGAGCATGTATCATTTGACAGTTTTCAGATGACCTGCAACAACTGTTTTAAGAACAGATACCAGCCTGTCTTCTGAGGTAGCCTGCAGCATCGGGACCTCTCCTTTCAGCTCCCAAGATCCCTAAACAGGGCACTTTTTCATCTGAACTTTCACTTTGTGTAGTCAGCCTAAAATCTGTTCTTCTTCTGCTTCATCTTTAAGATTTATCTTTCTTAAGCAAATGTCATAAATATGCCAAAATACTTTCCTCCATTTTCATGCACAAACTTGCAAAGTCAACACTTGTCAGCAATTTCTAATCATCTACACTGTTTAAATGGTCACAGGCTGAAGAAAAACGTGTGTTTCTCTTGCCAGTGGCATTCGAGAAGAATTAAGAGTTATGGATGATATGGATACATTTTTCAGGGGTTTTTTTAAGGAATAAAAGCTCTGTGGTTCCATAACCACAGCCTGAAGAGTCATTTAAGGTGTCCTGAAGGAGCAAAATAGAACATAAGACAAAATACTTGTTGTTTTGGCTTGGTATAAAAGGGGGGAGGGGGGAACAAACAACAAAATGAAGTCATTCTGAAGCACCTAATTAACTCACAGCTTTACTTTTTAAATGCCAAGGAGCCCAACATCTTCCAGGACATGCTATCTTGCTGGCACAAAGCATGTGGCAGACCTTTTCACATTGGATAATGAAAATTTGTGATGGGCTACATGATCATGACAGCGTTAGCAAGCCCAAAACAAAATGGGGCCAGAGCACTCAGGTGTCCTTATGCTCCTTGGATAAACAAACAGGCAATATTTTCCGGCACAACTGTGAAAGTTCCTGATGCTCATGCAACAGCTGCAAGCCCTCACAAATCACCGGAACTGAAAGATGATGCAGACAAACAGCACGGGCTGATGAGGGCCCCTGAATGATATGAACTTACAGACTGGCAAGTAAGCGACTCTGACTGTAAGTCAAGACAGAAATTGCAGCTGGTCTGAACTAAAGCAAAAGAACCCCAACTGGCTGCTGAAGGATGAACCATCTTTCCCTCCCTCCCCTTCTCAGCAGCACAACTCCCATGTACATGCTAAAGAAAACAGCTGCTTAAACTGTTTCTTATGATTGAAATACAGCTCCAGGAAAGGACTATTTTTCAAAAGCTGGATCAAGCCTAGCCCTTCATTACTGAGTTGGAGCCCAAGCAGAAGGGCTATAATCCTCACCTTTTCAAGTTAACAAAAAAGCGATAGACTACTCTTAAATATGTTAATTAACACAGTAGGAGAAAAAAGGGGGGGGGGGGAGGGCGCAA
>NW_009918526.1:30107-42207 GCF_000696875.1 Nestor notabilis
GGAGATGATTTTAAAGGGAAGTGTAATTTTCTCAAGTATCCCTTAAATGCCAGAAGGAGCCACCTTCAGGAATACCAAAGCTTCTCAGAAAGGAGAGAACTTGCATGTGCATGCATGCTCAAGATGCCATTTCTTAAATAGTTTCCTGGTTCTGTAGGACAGCACACCCCAGGACTACCTGGGATCCAAAGCAATGTCAATCAGAGATCCTCTGCAACTCCTGGAGGTCCAGAACACAACCAGAGCGATGTTTCTAGTCAGCACTGAGTTTCCAGAGGCCAAAACGAGGAGGTGTTAGTTCAGGCTTTGTCTGCAGCAGACTAGACAGCTTTTCAGAGAGAACTCAAATGAGTACAGCAGTCTCAGTTTTCTCCTGAAGTTATTTACCTACTAGGCAAAGCATTTCCAGCAGCATAGGTATATTTAAAATACAGCCGAATAGTAGCTTCATTCAGACTTGTGTTATACTGAGTTGCAGTACTATTTCACGTTACACCATCCAACAGTATACTGTATACACAGTGTATACATATATATACACTAACCCTTCAGAAGCATGTTAACAGACCACAAATATGCAGCTACATACACATTATGTATGAACAGTTACCTGTTGTTACAGAAAGTTAGCAGAAGAAAAAGAATCTGTACGCAGATTTCTGCAATGAAAGTGTAGGTAGCAAGGCCTTGAAGAAGCACAGCTTGCTATAGCACAGCAGAGCATATTAACAAGCCATCTGTTCATTATAACAAGCTCGACAGGATTCAGCTTCTAGCTGCAGAGAAGCTACCTACAGCATGTCCCTTGATCAAGCAGTCAGTTGTTGGATATTGCCAAAGTCTTGCCACATCCCTTTCAGAGAACATGTTCTGTGTCTCTGCCACCAGCACAGTCTGGATTTAAAAACTGCTTTCCCAGGGGGCTGTGCCTTTGAGCAGAATTAGTCACACCAAGAAGCAGCCCACAGTCAGGTTCCTCCAGCTAGAGATATGCAGACATAACCAATGCTATTTGCTTAAAGCTCTCAACTCCTGCTCTCACCTCGGAGAAAGACACACTGTATTTCCAGGAACACGAACACTGAAGAATGTGAAAGCTGTTCTCAGACGAGAAATTGGCTCTTGAAAATAAGAGACATGAACAAAGTCTCTCTCTAGTCCTTTGCAAGCAAGATGCCCAGTCTTTCAGTCTCTTGCCCCTCCCTTTGCTGTGTTTCTCCCTCCCTTCAAACAGAGAAATTATGAAACAGCTGTTGCTTTTGCCAGCTTTGTGAGAGGCAGGGAGCAGCAGTCAGAAGTAGCAGCAGGGGAACAAAACTGTAATATACTCCGGGTCCCATCTGTTGAGAATGGGTAACAGAAGACAGAGGGCAAGGAGACTTTAATAGGGACTCTAATGTACAGTTGAACAGCTCCCTTCTCATCACCTTTCTTATGTTCTTTGGCTCAATATCCAGCTCAGTATTTGGCAGAGCCAAAGAACTGCAGCAGAGGAAAGGACAAAACTCTTCAAGTTAAATGTACAACATCAATCAGTTTCGTACCTTCATAGTGTTCACAAGCAAGTCATTCAATTAATACACTGTGCAGCCAGTATTTTGGCTTAGTTGTTACTCTGCCATGTGGCAAACTAGACAAAGCAGATGGTCAATAAGCTCTGTTAAACTGTCAGGGCCAGCTATTATGAAAAGACACAAAACAGCTCTCTGCTAGTTCCAATATTTTTAAGCTAAGTCTCAGCTACTTCCATTCAGTTCCTCCTAGAAAAGCTGGCGTCAAAAGAATCAAGGTTAAACTAATAACTTTCCCAAGGCTCCAATCCTGAGGTTTAAGAGCATGCCAGGCCCCATGTTAAAAGATGCTCAAGTTCACTAGAAGGGGCAAAAATGTGAGAATATCATCTGCACTACACTAAGAAACCACCAACTCATGAAATCAGCTGGTTTGCATCTTAACAAAATAATAATAAATAAGTGTAGAACTTGAGCCAGGAGGGGTAGGACGGAAGTCAGACATTAACTCCTCAACTTCTGAATTCCAACCAGGGAAAACCAGCACAGCGTAAGTCTTACTTTAAAGGATGAATTTGTTAACAAGTCAAATTTCAAAATACTTTATGCTCTCCAATAAAAAAAGTCGTTGTCACGCTTAAACTCTGAAACAATCTCCAATACTTCACCTCACATCTACCTCCAGATAGTTCTTTGATCCTCGCCAACAAAGACAGACGCTCTGAAAGAACAACCAAGCAGAGCTGAAGTCTGGTTCGACAAACAGCACAAGATCTGCCATGTCAGAGGAGAAGGTTTCTGGCAGGGCACACAGCTACACCTTGTTTCCTTCTGCTAAAATCCACCTGTTCCCACTACAGCAGCCTCTCTGCCTACTCACCAAGAAACATTAATGTAGAGGCCTTGTTCTGAGGTGTCTCCAGAGACAAGTGTTCATATTTTGACAAAAACATGCCCATGCCTCCCCTACCACCTCCCATGACAGCAGGCTTTCCTTCAAGGCTTCAGGTGGTACAGTTTAACTTCTGTGTTTCACCCGAGGAAAAGCATGCCATGTGGTTTTAGAGCAGAGCAGTGTTTTGACAGCCTTCATGCCACCTGCAGCAAATTCGGCCAGCAAAACATGACATACATGCAGCCCTGGGGCTCCACAGAGTTCTTCTGAAATGAAGCATCAAATAAGGAGACTGCTTTCCTAAATAAAAGCAGCTTAAACTCTACAGCAGGAGACTAAGAACTAACTTTCATTTGTTACAGACCAGCATCTTAAACACAGCCAACAAAATAAGGAACATTTGCTTAGCACAGAGTAAAAGTGAATTTTAAGGCAAACTTTGACCACTCAGAGGCTCATGCATCTACAGCAACAGGCTTCAATCTCACCTACATAGGGTATCATATTGACTATCACAATGCCAGCATATTTCCCTCCCAGGGCCATAAGAAACCCAGGTAATGCCTATGTTAACTGCCCCCTGACTATAAAATGACTAAGCACAAGACATGCCTTCTGCTTTAGCACTGTATCTAGCTAAAGCAGCTGAAGTTTGCTTAGGATTCAAGTTTTGAGACCAGTTCTCTATAAGTCCCATGAGGAGAGGGCTAGAAGCTTAAACATGTTTTTCAGGACCCAGAAAACATGAAATAGCATCACAAAAATACTGTAGAAGTTGTTTTGATTATGCCGGTTTTTACCACATTTTAACTTTTACCGTAATTGAAAGTCTCCCCTAACAGACAAACTGCAAAGCTTTACTAGAGAGTCTTGAGAGGGCATGGTCCTGCCCCTGCAAGCTCATGACAGGCAAGTTCTTGAAGTGTCCTCCTAGAAAGCTGCCTTTGTGTTCACAAGTGAAATACTATCAATCAAAACTTCTGCCAGAACCTTTTCAGGGTCCAAAATGGCCCTCATCTTTAGCATGGATAGATCCTACAGCAGCTCACTTGGGTGCATTACAGTTACCATCACTAGACACCTCAGCACCACATTTTCCAAGCAGTACTATCTCTCATTTGTATTTGTAACTAAGTGCCTATCACGGTAGGGCTCTAATTTCAAGTTGCTTGGTCTTGCAACAGCCAAAGTTATTTTGATCATAAGTTCACTGGCATCATTCAGAAGTTGCCAGCAAGAGAAGTTAAGGAGTTGAGAGAGATCAACTTTGTCTAAATTATCTCAAGATTTGTGTAATAGGGACTCAGAATTTCACTATCTTGAACACAGCTAGTAATATATTTACAGCAACGAGCCAGACCAGCTTGAGCATCAGGTGAGGCTGTAACAGCCTGGGTTGCCTCCTTCTGGACGACACTGGCTAGTTTCTAGCTTTTAGCAGACTTTCAAGGAACCATTCAAAGAATTTATCTGGTTTCACAGTTCAGCTACTCATTCCTGTGAGTTTCACCTTCCTTTCACCATCTTGCATCTTAGAAGTACTTGGAAGTTAAGACTTTTCCTTTCCTCTCCTTCCCTGCTCGCAAACAAACACGCTGATCACATGCACATGAAGTTGCTTAGTATGGAAAGTCATACAACTCAGCTTTCTAACTCAAGAGCTGCCATCTTCCAGAATGAAACCTTCATCTGATGGGAATTGTTTGTGTTTGACAACATTTTAAAGCAAAGATATAAAAGTGACTTTTTTCTTTACCAAGGCCCAGGACTCACGAGTTGGGATTTCGCTCACCTGACTTTCTATGTCTATTATCCATCTACAGTAAACAACAGGAGACTAAAGGAAGCACCAAGCAATTATAGCACAGAGGTCTGTCTCAGGCAGATGAATCTTACTAATGGTATCTCTTATCTGCACAGAAGACCTGTACCCTCCTGTTGCAGCTGAAGTTCACTGCTGCTATTTTGATCCTGAAAGCAACACAGAGCATTATCCTGGTGCAGGAGAGCTGGAGCCAATGCGTTCTTGAGATCTAGATAAAGTTAACCAGTATACCTTAGTAAAGGTTGAGTCAGGACATGAGACTAAGGACAGACTGTCTTAAAGCCTGGCTGATTGTGTTACTCACACTGCTCTGCCAAAAGAGACATGATACAAATCACAATGTCATTTCATTTTTCCATCTGTTACACTGTATTTTAAGACTAAACTTGTTACACCAGACCAAATGAAACACATCAAAAGTTCTAAAGATGGGCGCTATCAACCAGCTACTTTGACCACCCAACAAATGTAATTTACAGAAAAAAAGAAAAACAACCATCAAACCCAGCCTGCCTCAAACATTTAATTTGGACAGATCTTAATCTATTTACTCAATATATTTGAGTCTTTTTTGTAGAAATTATTTTCTACTTCCAGATGCCAAGAAAAGGAAGTAATACAATATGAGCATAATTTAGCTTTTTCTCATTAGCACACCTCAGTCAAAGAGCTGACTATTTTGCATTCTTCTCACATTACCTTTGAAATCAAAGAGAGGATTGCAAATGCAAGAGAAGAAAATTTCAAGCAGTTAAACATTACAACTTAAAGTGGTAATATGTAAAGGACAGAAGTGTTCTCATTGACACACTGTACTTGGCATATACATTCAAATCCAGAGTCTCTGGGTGGCACTGAAGAATGTGTAAGAAACATAACGTCATTATCCCGTAAGCACAGATAAGGAACTAACTCCAAGGAATCCAAAATAAACTCCTTCAGTGGAGCTCCTTCTCGGATGACCAAGGCATGCAAAACACCTGCATATAAACCAAATCTCTTCAGCAGCCTACTTCTATTCTAGGGACAAAATGATAGCCATAAGTAGTCACACAGTTTCTTCAAACAGAAAGTCTGATCTCACAATCACAGTATAGCACTGATGCCATCGAAATCAATCCAGAAGCACTCCTGCGCATCTTTAGACTGTCTATAACACAGAACAGCCAGTTTGAAGGAACTCTAAATTCAAAGTATAATATTGTGTTAAACAATCAAGTTATTTTTAACTGACTACCTACAAACATCCAAAGCCTAAGATTTGAGCCCCTTGCAGAGATCAGCCTGCACACAAAAAATGTTCATGAGGAAAAACCTTACAATCTACTCATCCATATTCTCACAGGCCTGTTTCTATTTCCACCTACAGATTTTCTCAAATGGGAGATATTCCAGGAACACCAGAGACTATAATCAAGTTGTCAGACATGAAACTGCATGAACATGCATGCAGAAGCAGGTGGAAGGCAGGGAATAAGATCAAAGTCAGGCACTCCCTTTCCCTTCCTGGGAAAAAAAGATAAGAGACAAAGCTCCACACTGCTCCTGTCCCATATCTCTGTTGCTTCCCTGCTTTAAAAGATTTCAGTCATCAAAATAGTTTTCAACACAAACCATATCCAGTGCATCCCAAAACAGTTGACTTCCACAAGCCTTCTTGTAGATAAAAACAAGTGTTCACCTACCCCCTAGGATAACATAGAGGCCACTGTGGTCTGGGTGTGTGTTCTGAGGTGGATTGTTTTGTTCTTTAGTTTGTTATTTTACACAGAAGCACACAACCTGTCAATGACTTCCTTTGCCAATGAAATAGCACACCAACAGAGTAGATTCAGGGAATGTCTAGTAGCTTGAAAGTAAGTTTCGCATCAAAAGACTTGTTACAGGTAATTTTCTTTAAGACAACATCCACTTTAAAGTGAACACTGTCTCCCATAAAATAAAAAGATAAATTTAAGGAAAAAGAAAAAGACGGCACTATGATCTGCTATGAGTAGCAGATTTATGTCTTGTCTGTCGGAGACATACATAGCGGCTCCTATGTCTCAACACAGCAGATAGCCCTCTTTTGAGTGGCTATCACATTTGTGGTTCATTCCTCGTGTATGTTCTTACACAGAGCAGAAACAATAACACAAGTTAGAGAGCACTAGAGCTAAGGAAGCATAGGTTTCCTGTAATTCACATCTTGATTCTCAGGTGCCTAGATAAAATTCTTCCCTTACTAAGAACATACAGCATGCTGTAACAGCTTACCTGTGTAGATTCACTACCCATCTAATAAAGGATGAAGGTCTTTCCTTCGATGAAGATACTCAGGGGGTCTCTAAGTTTTGTGAAAATAGGCAGCTAAATTCTACAGTTATCATCACGCTACAATATCATCCCTCTAGCCAATATCAAGCTAGTGTCATACAAGTTAGCATGGCAGAAGACACACACATATGAATTTTCTGCAAAACACTTTTAGCTTAGTAACAGAAACAAATACACTCAGTGCCTTTAAAATACTACCAGCCCTGTTCTAGTAGCAGTCCAACCTAGTACTGTTCGGAGAAGCAGCTTTCAGGATCTGTATTTGGATGGGTTCAGCAAGCTGTTCTGAGCTTGGAAAAGATGTTTATGCCCATAAAAATAACCTGCTCCTGCTCAGCTTTTAAGTACCTTGTAGCACCAGCTCAGAAAACTTTCTGCATTGGGAAAGGACCCTCTTTAAAACTGGTAGTGGTAAATCAGTGCTCAGGTAGCCCCCAAAACTCTTTTTTCCCCAAGTTAAAGGTCTGAGCTTTAGAAGACTCCCCTTGCAGCATCACAATTGCATGCGATCACTCTTTGTCCAACCTATGCTACCAGGTTTCTTTAAAATGCTCTCTTTTTTTGGCATTCTAAAAACACATTAGCGTAACACATCAGCACCAAGCTGCATGGAATGCACATTTATTATTTTCTCTTATCAATAAACAAGGAAGCAAAACAAGAAAAGAGTCAGCATAATCAAAGTGACAGGCGGATCCTGAAAATCACTTCAGGCTATAGCTAATAATAGAATACCCAGTTTCAAATGTAAAGTTTAGATGAGTAGTCTGACACCCTCAAATGCTAAAGAAATACTAGTGTTTTTCCAAAAGCTGGTCCGGGAGAGTGAGCATGCCAAAATACAAGTATGAGAACTTTCTCATGGAGTAATTGGCCTGAATCCAACCTCCTGAACAGACTTTTCCTTCCAACTAAGGGGAGCTGGGCTGCACACATATGCAACCTCCAAAGTCAAGCTTTGCTCCAGCAAACCAAGCAAAAGCATTCTCAGCCTAGCTCAGAAGAGGCAGTGGCTGGCATAGGGTCATACCAGTCAGCTCAAGTTGGTATCATCTGCTCCTTCCCACTGGCCTTCACTTGGTCCTAGCTTTCTTAATCGTTCAAATGGCCAGTGAAAACAGAGTTTGAGGTTCACCTCACACCACTTTCAGAACATCTCCAGAATGAGCACACGGTTAGACATTACAAATTCCAGCAGGAACAGCAGCAATCGCACTTTCTGCCCCCGCATGACACTCTTTACTGAACTTCACTGTCAGAGTAACAGTTTAACAAATGTCTGACTCCCTCCTGTGACAGAGGACTTGGACAGCTTGGGCCATTTAAGAGGTCTCTATCTGCTGGCTCGAAGATAACCTAAAGGATTGGGGGGAAAAGAAATATTTTCTGAAAATAGAGAAGAACATTGAGCTGTCGCTGAAGTAGCTACATCCGGACACTGTTTAAGGATCCCACTTTCTCATTATTGCCCAAAGCTACCAAACAGCTACCTTTAATCTTCCTCAAATTCTTTCAAATCCAGATGGTTTGGAAGAGAAAATGGAGCAATCCCCTCAAACCCATCTTCAAATCTTGTAGAAGGTACATGTGAAGGACACTGTACCCATATTCCTCCCACAGGCAAGCAGCTTAGATAAAGCACAAAGGCTCCGGTTCTGCACTCATGGTGCCAAACACAGGAGTCAGGACCCTAATAGATCCAGCATTTGTAATAAGCAGTGCTACCTTCCCAATGAGTTCACAAGATAAAGTCTACTGAATATGGAACAGGCACAGCAGCCATTGTCTGGTCATTTCAGCACAGCATAGTACAAGAATCCAGAGAGCATTTTATGATCAGGAAAGAGTCTAACCCAAGCTTTTTAATTGGTCTGTGGAACAGAGACTTAAAAGAAGGTGGCAGAACCCATTGTCACTCACTAAAACTTAACATATCCAATATTCCTTTAAAATCCCCATTACCTACAGCTGTAAGCTGGAGATGAGCTGTGCCTAGAGTACTCATGTATATACCATTTTAAAATGCTGGAGATCCTTACAATGCCTTTGGCATCTACCACTGAATAAAGCCAAGCCAATCCACAAGACACTTTGTAACACAAAAATATTCAAAACCAAAATACATGAATTTGCAAAACCATTTTCCAATCCAAAGGAATTAAACAATTATGTACTTAATTGGAAAAATTAGGACATAAATTTCACCTAGTTTCTACTCAGACGAGAAGTCACTTCCTGCTGTGGTTTCAGATGCAGCTCTGGATCACTACTTACACAAAGACAGTAAGGAAAGCAGGTTAAGTTTTAGGTCCCTACATGTTGTTGGTCTTAACAAATAAACGAAAAGTACACACAGAAAAAATGAACTACTTTTTATAATTCACAAGAATCCATAATGTATGCACTCAAATAGGGAACATTCACATGAAATCCTGAAATATTGCGGATAGTGCCACAGGAGAAATAGCAGGTGGTTGAGCTTCCAATCTACAAAGAAGATTTGGAGGAACAAGCGAAGAGGGTAAATTGAAGTTACTCATCCCTTGGTAAACAGAGCTTGGTGGCTTATGTTGTATACATGTTCAACCTGGCAATCTGGCTCAGGTGATAAGAGTTGTTTTGAACACTGGGCCAAAGTTTCACACCAAAGCATCGTCACATTGCTTTAGCAACCAAAGCAATGGTATCTGTCTTGTTTGATTTTTTTTCTTTTATTGTTATTCATAAGAACGTACTCTGGCCTTCTTTTAGCACTTTGTTTAATAGCAAGTCAGCTTTGGCCTTTACTCATGCATTGCTCCTAAAGAGCTTCTACCCACACAAGTAGTTCACCATGCACTCAGCGCTCCACTCCCAGCCACCCTGGTCTATTTGGAGCTACATGCAAAAAACCCCACTACTGCCTACTTGTGGGCTGGTCCTCTTCCACCTTTTGATGATTATAGCCCTTTGATTACAGCCCTAAAGCAATTTCAGTCATTTGATGCTTTCCCATAATATCTTCCTCCCTTCCCCCTCAAAAAATGCCCCAAGGACAGACAAGGCCCCACAACTCATTGGGAAATCAACAGCAGCTCAGTTTCCTGCAGCAAAAAACCTGCAGTAATGCGAGTAAGACACCAGGAGTCCTAGCAACGGACATATGGGACCGAAGTGCCTAGGTACACAGTGATGCATGCTGCTTAGAGTGCAGGTCTGGGAGCCCAAGTTAGCCAGACATAGAGCAGGTGGACTGTGTTTTCCATGACAGGCTACCTTGCACACAGAAGAAACATGACAACTGAACACCAAACTCATTCGTACACTACAAGACTGCTGCCCAGGGCTTGCAGAAGTCGACAATTCACAAGTCTGTTCTTTAAAAGAGTGGAGAGATCCATATTTAGGAAACAGGAATTACAGATAGTGAACGAAGATAAACAGTTAATGCAGTTAAACTAGACGAATGAGTCCAACAGTATTCTAGTAGGATCTTGCCATGAAGTATGTGTGTGACGTTGGGAAGCCATAAAGTGATTGTTTCCATTTCTGACGTGGAGGAAATACTTAGCTAGCCCTTAGTTTTGAAGCTTTGTTCATTAACCGTTGAGCACTTGAGACTGACTGTGCTTCAGAATTAAAGCAATGTAAATATTTATCTGGGAAATGGGAAGAATAAAATTCTGTGAGAGTCAAATTAAAACTAACCTCAGTTTTAAAAATCTGTCTTCCAGTTGCTTTACTGTCTTGAATCACACAGCCTCAATATTACATTAACAGGCTTCTCCCTTTTTAATTGCATATAACTTTTCTTGAGGTATGCTTACTACTAGCAGTTAAATGGATCATTAGGATTGGAAATGTTTATCTCTTTGGAGATGAATAGGATGGAGCAGTGCAAGTTTCTGTTTTCACAGCTGCCATTAGCCTGCTTATAGTTTTCTTTAAGGCAACCATTAACACAACAGCAGCCAAGAGTGGCTTACATTGCTGCAAAGAAACTATTATCCAATGAGTTTACTCATTTTTCCCTTAGCTACATGAACTTTCACAGAAACCTTTGCAGGTCAGGCAGTACTCTGAACATTATGAAGATACAATTGGAAAAGTCATCAGCTCCTGTACTTCCTTTTATCGTGTGCTATCTGACACTGCACTTCCATGACAAAGTGACAGGAGCAGGGTTGAATGGCCAACTTCTGTAGCAATAATGGATCAGAAACAGTACTCAGGCTCTTACCATCTTTCCTCCTCCTAACACTTCCAGCCAGCCCCCAGTTTCCAAAAGGACTGCAGCCCCTACAAACAGCATTCATGGCTCTGGGCTTAACCTGCCCCTTCTCTCCCCTGTTACTGTGCCATGTACTGCTATTTCATCCTCAGCACCTAGAGTCTGTGGCAAGCAGAATCTTCCAGCATATCAAACTGTTGTGATATAAGGAAATTAAGATAAGAAATGTTGCTCCAGGAATTGACATTTAAATGGTTTTCATGGCTGAACAAAGGTGCTTCAAAAATGAGTCTTTACATAAAAACTAAATTAATGGTGTGACACACACCTTCTCATCATGGTCCATGCGGCCACTCTGGTTATGACAACACAGCTGGGTCTGCAGCCACATCTTCACTCAGTCTCTGACATGCACATTAAGATAACTCACACCCCTACATTACTGCCTATTTTCCAGATCTGTAGGTCTCCCCACAAGGCAAAAATTCCCACATTTGCCTGACAGCTGTAAGAAATACCCCAGACTAAAGGCTTTCAAAAGAATGTATCCTAAAGTGAGCTTTGCTCACAGGTGAGTCAGTCCCAAAGCCAAAATCACTCAAGCACCAGGGCAAGGCCCCATGTAAGTCCCCTGGGGCCATCACCCCTGACCCAACGATGCTACAGCAGGGCCAGTCTCCAGCTCCCCACAGCCCTGCCTGGCCATGGCCCTGCTGTGCTGAGCCCACATCTTGGCCTGGCCTTGGCCAGTCCCCAGGAATATTCTCAGGGCTGGGGTTGCCCCTGTGGCTCCTGGGCCTGCTCCCAGCATCCCAAGGTGGGATGGAACCTGGCTGCCAAGCCCTGCCCAGGCAACCTGCATGATACAGGTGCAACACAAGCACACTGCACCTGCACCCTGCACTGCACTGTGAGACACTGCATAAAACAGACAGTGAAAAGCAAGATCTCTCAACAAATACCATTTTTGCAGCCAGCAGCAGAGGCATCCCCAGCTGACCTCAAGCAAGGAACACATCCTGCCCAGCACTGAGAAGCCAGCTGCAGGGCTGCTGCTCACCACAGCTGGTCATGAGTGGTGTTCCCCAGGGCTTGGTACAGCGGCCAGATCTATTTAACGTCTGTTTATCAAAAACCCAGATGGGGGAATTGGGTAAATTCGCAGATGACACCAAGTTGGCTGGGAGTGTTGACCTGCTGGAGGATCGGAAGGTCCTGCAAAGGGATCTGGACAGGCTGGATCAAGAAGCTGCGGCCAATGGTATGAGGTTCAACAAGGCTCAATGCCAGGTCCTGCATCCGGGCCACAACAACCCCAAGCAATGCTACAGGCTTCAGGAAGA
>NW_009918526.1:42390-49792 GCF_000696875.1 Nestor notabilis
TGCAGCACTCTTGATGCTGCACCTCAAATACTGTGTTCAGTTTTGGGCCCCTCCCTAGAGGTATTTAAAAAAAGACATGAAGATGTGGTGCTTAGGAGCATGGTTGAGTGGTGGACTTGGCAGTGCTGGGTTAATGGCTGGACTCTGATCTTAAAAGTCTTTTCCAACCTAAACAATTCCATGATTCTGTGACCTTCCTCCTTTCTGAAGGGTGCTCAGGTTTTCCTTCCTTTGCTGCCAGCCAGATTCATCAGCAGTACCACTGCTCTGCAGCCATATTTTGACCAGAAGTCGGCGTCAGCATCGCTACTGAGCATTACAAGATTTAAGAGGGGAGGGTTCATAAATTAGAAGAAAAGAGATCACAATCCCTTTTCCCCCAGCTTCCACTCCATGCCTTATTACCTGCAGCATCTCAAAGACTAAGAGTAATGCCAAACGGATATGTCTTTGCATATGTTAATTCTCCTCCTATAACACACATCCTTCAACTTGCTATTGTTCTTCCCCTTCTCCTTACCTTGCAGCAAGCAAAGACTCTTCATCTACAGCAGCAGATCTGAAAGCTAACTACCCTGCATACAGCTCCTCTGTAAGCCAGTCTTTGCTAGCTCATGGATGGCTTCCCTTCTTTTTTCCTCATCTGTGTATTTTATCTTTTGGGGCAAGAAATTCCCAGGCTAAGTTTTAATATGACTTTATTGATTTGTCAACTGACCACTCGAAAAAAAAAAAAGAAAATCAGAAACCTGGATTACTGCTGAAACAAACAATCATACAGGATGCAGTCAACATGGAAAACAAGCTAGTGTGGGAGGACACCGTCAGACATACTCTACCTTCACTGCTTTTATGCTTAACACTGCAGCTGTGAAAATGAGAAGGGAAGAAACCTGTTTTTTTCAAGGCATTGCCAGCCAGTCTCCTGTAGTGTTTTGGAAGCACAGCTGCAGTGCTCCTGTTCAGCACTGTGGAAATAATTGCATGTATAGTCCAGGTTTTCCCTTTTTATAAAGATTTTCTTTTTTAGTCAGAAGGATGATAAAATAGAGGTAGTCTGGAACAATAGCAAATGCCATTGACAGGGTGAACAGGTCACAAAAAATGATGGTCTCTCAACATTAGTCTCAAACACTGTTTGTACCATAGCTGGACTACTAAAATCAGCTGAGTGTTAAACCAGGCTCGGCGAGTAGAAAATTGCTTCTACTAAAAATTTGCCTTAGAACAAGCCTGTAAGAGGCACAAAGTGCAAAACATCAGCTCAAGACTGCCTATTATTTCATTTTTGCTATAGCCTGTACCTCAGGCATGTGGACCTGGTGGTTGTAAACAATTTGTCTTACTAAACACCCGTCAGGCCAGGAAAAGTCATTTACAAAGACCATTTCACCCAGTGGCAACAGGCTTGGAGTGAGGTGGCAGCTACACAAGTGCACCTGAAGACGTTTGCCCAGATCCGATGCACAAGTTACAACAAACATTGGACAAGTTCTTAGAAACTTTTGAAACATTAGGGACAGAAAGGAGACAAGCTGGACCAGGGACTTGCAAGCACAGGAAGAAAGCAGATTACTGAATAATTACTTGTATTTATCAAATTGGTATCTTCTACCACCCATATTTCTGCTGCTAGAAGCAAGCCAGCAGAGTTTAGGCAAGGAGACATATACCCACATACCTAGATAAAAAGTACACAGTAATGAAAGAAATAGCATGGAAAAACTGAGACAAAGCAAGCAACCTACCATACGCCTTGTAGACGTATTCTGCCATCTCTGCCTTACTTCTGCCTCTCCAGGTCCACCCAACTTTTCATTTCCTCCTTCCCACCCGGCCCTGGTTAATCCAACAGTTCCCACTGGTTCAGAGGTAGTGGATATCCTTCTACTGCCTATTATAGAGATGAGCAGAAGCGAGCTCTAGAGAAGAGAGGCATATTTGCGCTCCACTAGTTAAAAACACAGTGTTTAGGACAGCACAGAACTTGATCTCCACTTGCTGGCGGAGGAAGGGTGGGAAAATCCCCATCTCCTCAGAGCCATGTTTACAACAACAGCTTTTGCATTTTCTAGGTCAAGGGTTTCCAAAAGTTCCCAACCACTCCATCCTCTCAAGCACTTAAATTTTAGAGCAGTTCTCAAGGCAGGAGATGTGTCTTGTGGTATGCATCCTAGAAGGGTAAATTATCGTAGAGCCACAGGCAGTAAAAGCAGGGATGCAGCCAGCAGGTGGAGTTGTGGGCAAGACAAGGTGGAGCAGCAAGTTTTCTGGGATTCATGCCACTGCTGCTAAATTATGGAAAACAAATCACCACAGAAATACAAGACTAAATGCCACGAGATTCTGAATTTTGAGAACTCTACACTTCATGGTGTCCTTAACATTGATAATAAAAGTCAATCCCCTGTAACGATGGCTGCACCTTTCTATTGTCTTTATCACAACACAGAATAAAATCAACTGGTGAGAAGATGTGATTAAAAGGAAAAGATTTTAGGACATCAAAACACCCATTTCCCCAAAAAGAACTGCCAATAATACAGCACATCAGGCACGCCATTCAGCCATAATGTTAATTTAAAAAGATAAACACCTCTGCTTATGCAGAAAAAGGAAAGAATCTTGCACTCTTCAACTGCAGGGTCATTAGTAAGCATAGAGTTCAGTCACACTGAGGTTTAGACTTCATTTAGCCTTCTTTAGGACTAACACTGGGATTTTACTGTTTTCATAACTAAACTGTCAAAACAACCTCAGCTCATCCAAAAATATCCATAATGTGCTGGTTAAGGAATTGTGGTCTAATTTGTGCATGTCTACAGAAGCCTAAAGGAATCACTAGAGTGTGAAATTGCTAAGTGAAGAAGAGGCATTGATCACAAGCTACATTGAGCAGAGGAAGAGAGAAGCATTCAGCACTTCCTAACCATACCCATGACATGGATCCAGCCTCAGCAAGACATTTGTTAAAAACCAAGTGCTATCTCCAAAGCAAATGCCTTGTGTTCTCAACATAAAAATAGGACATGTTAAGTCTACGCTTAGTTGTCACTTCTGTTAAACAAAACACTCCAAAGCAGATAGGAAGGACACATCATGGTTTTTGTCATCACCCACTTTCACACAGGGCAGAAATAGCTTGGTATTAGCAAATACATGTTGTACGCTAAATCACTGCTACACAGTCACCCTTGAGAGGCAGAGAAGTTAAGCCATCAGGTAGTTTGAGGATTCCATCAGTGGAATGACTGCACACAGCAGTCACAGGACAGCCCTAGTGCAAGCTGCACTACATGGAAGTAAAGTTTGACTGTGCTCTGAACTCCACAGTTAGACAACACGGGAGGAACTAACAGGGAATTTTCTACAGTTATAGATTACCACATCTGATCCTCGCATTTCCACGCTAATTCAGCTTTACTTGGAAAGCACATACCATGCTTGGAACTGACTTTGTGTCCTCTGGGAAGATTATTCCTTTCTGAAAGGGAAATGGAAACTTATACAGCACTAGGTTAAGATTCTTAAGTGCTGACCTAGCACCTCAGAGAAGCCCTGAGATTCATCAGCAGTTTTCTCCTTCACTCACACCATGGTGGTGCCACACTCTCCTAGCATGACCCCAATCGCCAAGGCCACTCCATGCTAGGTCGGATGTGACAGATTGATTGCTTTCTTTTAATAGTGGAGGTGAAAAAGACTCAAGGAACACACTTTAAGAAAACATTTTGACCAAACAGGATCACACCAGGCCCTCCGCACTCTGGGAATTTAGGCTAAACAGCAGTGCAATTAAGTAGGTTTGCCTCTTGGGGCACTTCAAGGATTAATTACTCTATCAGATCGCTTGAAAGAACACAAGGAAAGAGCACGTGCAACAGTGAGGCCTCTAAATGGCTCTCAGCTTCAGCAGCCCTGTAAAAATAATCAGTTACTCTCCAGTATTGATTTTTCTATGCTGAGAAGCTGTGTGTAAATTGACTTCTGCAATAAAAGTCCCACAGTATGGGTACATCAAGCATCTGACACACTCATGGTCTTCTCACCGCATTTTTGCCTTACAAGCCAATTAGCGGGTTATTGGTTGGAATATGAGACAGTTTTCAAATGTCAATATTTCTTTACTCAGAAGTATTAGGTCCCGTCAGATATGACACAGGAGACAAGAAGTCTGCCTTCTGGGGGTGGTGGGGAATGTTTTGTTCAGTTGTACCAAAACAAGTACTCTTGCTTCCTGCAGAATCTAGGAGCAATGCAATAATCTTGATGAAGAAACTTAGTCTGAAAGAGATCTGGAGCTCTTCTTCATGGTTTGTAGTAAGTCATCTCTTCAAGTGGTGCCTGGGCATAAGCAGTGTGCTCCTCTCCCTCCCCAAAGCACTAATTTTGAGCAGCAGGCAGACCAGGGACTGGCAGTCAATGCATTTTGGCTCTGTTCCACTGGTGTCAAGAAACATCAGCAGGAGTTCTATCACTCTTTAAAACAAACACTCCCCTTCCCCAGGGGCCAGAGACACCACTTTGCTCCACAGGCAAGTCCCTGGACTGTGAAAGACAGAAGAGTGCCTGAGGGATCTTTAAAATTAATTCACCAAACAGCTCCAGATCTAGGACATGCAGTTATCTGCTGTGACTATCCCACCAAGGATGACAAACGGTGGAAGAAGGCAGCTAAAGACTGTATGGGACCCCTGTTTGATTCCAGTACTGCTTGTGTCAAATTTCCAAAAATGTACTTTGGTTTACAATCCTGCCTCCTTCCACTCACTACATTCAGTGCACCACAAACTACTAACCCAGAGGAAGACCTAACAATTGTAATATCAAACGTAGTCATTACCTATTTTAAGGTGAAGTTTCATATAAGCTATCAAAAAAAAAAAAAAAAAAAAAAAACTGACCAGGATAAAACTGCTCAGATACCTACTGAAAAAGACGACAAAAGGGAGAGGTTGTTTAGGTGTTTACTTTTACAGAAGTAGGCCTGGAAGACTCTGTTGCAAGCAACCTGAGACAAGACAGCTTCCAGATTATGAAGTGAAGGACTGGTATCTTGCTTCTGTATAAGTGCATTCTTTGGCTACCAAAATTAATTCAAGACACTAAAGCAAATGTTCTAAGAGTTTGGTCTTGATAAACAAATAGCAGCTGAATACTCATAAGCAAGTCAATTAAATCTTTAGCTAAGCAGACTAGTAAACTAGTACTACAGTGACAGGTGTAGCTGAGATGTTTCTGACTGCCAGTGAGCTAGTTCCCACAAGCCCTCCTCCCCACACTTGTTTCTCCACTCAGAGAGGATTCAGTTTTCAATATGAAGAGGAGAAATTCAACCATAATCCAAATTTAGGGAGTTTTGTTAACTTTCTTAGGAAGAAGACTAACCAGTTTTACCTCAGTGCACCTGAAATGAGAATACAAAGTTTTAACAGTAAGCCCAAAATGGCGTGATTACTACTAGTGTAACAAATAGAGACACAAGAATTTATTCCAGAGCATCCTGTATGCATTTCATGTATTATCTTTTAAAATGTAAAGCATTCTTTGTGTTTAAAGTAAATGTGTCAAAGTGTTAAAGATCAGCCATCTAAAGTAGAACAAATAATTTGTACCACACTAGAGTTAATTTAGATATGTACCTCAAAGAAGTTACCATTCAAGTGCTAAAATAAGTTAGGCTCAGACATCTAACAGCAGCTAACATCATATGCTTTCCAAGTACTGATAAATTAATTCCATGAAATATTAGTGAGCATATTTCTCCCAGAGTCTGCAGACATCTACTCAAGACAGATCTTGTTATAAGGAAATAAGTGACCTGCAGCAGAATCACTGTCTTGATACTTCTTCCTCTCTACTATGGTCATCACTTGAGCCCAGTGATGTCCAGAGTAAGGACAGGCAGTAAATTACATTTACAATCTATTTAATCTCTATCCCAGGGTGAAAGTCCAGACAATCCCACCCCAAGCAAGCACTAGCCTTTTATCTATGTCTTCAAATATTTCATAAAGGGGATGGAAAAGAGCCTAGTTTCTAAAAGATTTAAAAGATATATTTAAATATATAAAATCATGTGGAAAGAAACATCATATAACTGAGTTACTCCAATTAAAAAAAAATAATATCAAATGCAAAGAGCTTATCTGCAAATGAGAAAACAGACCCTATGACCTAGGAGATTCTTCCCAAATCTGTATTCTGGAAAGTAATCCTATTAAGAAAGTCTGGTAAGAGGATCTTCATTAGGCATTGACTGTGCCATCATTTGCATTTATGAAGTCCAACACACAGGACTGAAGCATGCGATCCCCTTGTTGGCAGCACACTCAGAAGGGACAGCTCTTCTCAGTCACCACGGGAAGTGTGACCTGTAGACTAGCACCCTTGCACAAGCTAGCCATTTACTTACTTATTACTCACCATTAGGCCACTAAGTTGATGCTATCTTTTGTACCAGCTTTGCTCCACATGCTGAATAGCATTGAATTAAGCTAACAGCATTCTAATAATTAAAGACCTATAGCACATGTTACAATTTTTCTCTTGGTTTAGATCCACTGGATTTTCACTAGTGATAAATATCACACGGATTGAAAGGATACAAGATGCCTTCTGGGGCTGTGATCTGTGTGTTCCATGAAAACAGTTTAAGATACCATGTTGAACTGGTTCCTAGAATAGATATCATGCTCCCTAAGGGGAAAAAAAATAAAGAGGTAACAGTTCTGCTATTCAAATGTGATCCTCAAAATTAAATACTTATCACTTCAAAGAAGATTTGATTTGTTTCAGTGTGTACCTCTGCCCAAACGATTCCTTGTTCCAAGAAAAAGATCTTTAACAGGCTAAATTTATTTTACCTTTGAAACAGCCATATTGCTGCTGCATGGACTGCATACAATTAAGATTTTATCCCCTCTTCTCCAACATTAGTAACTTCCAGAAATCTTGACTTCCATAACTCCAAGTGTCACATGAGGGGACAGCAAAAGGAACTGACAATGTTTTACGACAGGCAGCCAAAAGTTGCGGTGACACAGATGGATGGCTATGTCTAACCTACTCGGTTTCTGCTGTCAAATAGAAGTTTCTGGAGTTCAACGTAGAGAAGGGCAAAATGAGAACTTAGCTTTCTTATACTCAAGGCAAGACACAAGGCTGCTGGAAGAATGGATTGATATTGCTGCTGCTGCTTTATCACCTGTGGTGACAAGAGACAAGGTGACCATAATTCAGACTGAATCAGGTTAGAGATGGCATAGCTTATTTTTTTCATCAGTGTCTCCTGTACTCTCAGAGAACTGCTTTACACACATCATGTACATGAATATGCTCTACAAAGTTGCTCAAGGCTTTGTTCGGGGGGGGGGGGGGGGGGGGGGGGGGTGTGGGGCAC
>NW_009918526.1:49823-57135 GCF_000696875.1 Nestor notabilis
AGTACCTTTCAAGTGGCTGGGCATAAGCTAATCTAGAGGGAGAACTACAAGAATGCAATCAGAAGTTCCTCAAGCCTTTGCTAGGCATGAATCAGTAGAAAATTAGTTTAGTATCATGACAACCCTAAACTATCACACTACTTGTGAAATAAAGTCTTCCTTCATGTAGAACATATTTTTATTTAGATACAATACCTATTTAGAAACATCCCCTATGCCTTTTAAGAACAGGCAGATGTGTCATGAAATACATATTTTCCTCATTCAAACAGGAAATTCTGTCACAGGCATTTGCTTCCATAGCACAGTTTAGATCAGCTAATGCAAAGCTATGAAGATAACAGGCGAGATCCCACTCTGTCAGAACACAGGGGACAAGGGACCAGCAGTGCACATCAGCCCAGCATCTTCAGCAAAGCACAATATAACCAGCTCCCAGCCATCTGTGGATAGATCATCCACGTTGTAGTTTAATGTACTACAAGTACAGACATATCCAAGCTAGACTCAAGTCCAAAAAGCAATGTAGATGAGTTTGTGTGATGAACTTGAGTGGGAAAAAGGGGTAGGTTAATGACTGATTCCCCCTCTTCCTCCTTCAGCCGTGTGTTCACTGCATGATTTGCAGCATAGTTCACAACTGATTTTTTTTTTATTCCATGTTTTTTTTCCATTATGTCCATGTTCTCTCTTCCACCCCCTCCCCACCCTTGTTACCCTGGATAATCAAGTACTGACTCCAAGTAAAGCAATTTGCCTAGAGGCAGAAAAGCTTTTGTACCCACAACAGTTGGAAGCTACTGTTTATAAGAAGTACAATTATAAAGATCCAAGTGAGGTAAGCAATCAATTATTTCTTTGCCTTGTTATAAAACAACCACACCTACCACTTCAGTAGAGACCAGTTGAATCTTGAACAGAGAGAGAAAGGACAAAAGATTTGCTATGGAATAGCTGATGGAAAATGAAGATTTGTGCTGCAAAGCTTCTAAATTATCAGTCAAGAATATTGCTGCTACTTAATATAAAACCAGCCATTACCAATGCAGAGATTATGTCCAGAACTATACAAAGATCAAGTAGTAGAAAAATAGTTTTCTTAGAATAGAATGGTCTGGGTTGGAAGGGACCTTAAAGGTCATCCAGTTCCAAACCCCCGGCCATGGGCAGGGACACCTTCCACTAGACCAGGCTGGGGTCTAAAGCCACATCCAACCTGGCCTTGAACATTTCCAGGGATCAGGCAGCCACAACCTGTTCCAGTGCCTCACAACCCTCATAGTGAACAATTATTTCCTAGAATCTAATCTAAATCTACTCTTCTCCAGCTTGAAGCCATTCTCTCTTGTCCTATCCCTACATGCCCTTGTAAAAATTGCCTCTCCAGATTTCTTGCAAACCCCCTTTAGGTACGGGAAGGCTGCTCTAAGGTGTCCCTGAGCCTTCTCTTGTCCAGGCTGAACAAGCCCAACTCTCTCAGCCTGTCTTCATAGGAAAGGTGCTCCAGCCCTCTGACCATCTTTGTGGCCCATCTTTGGACTCACCCCAGGAGGTCCAGGTCCCTCTTATGTTGTGGGTCCTAGAGCTGATTGCAGTACTGCAGGTGGGGTCTCGTAAGAGCGAAGGGGAAGAATCACCTCCCTCGACCTACTGGTCACACTCCTTCTGATGCAGCCCAGGATGCAGTTGGCTTTCTGGGCTACAAGCACACACTGCCGGCTGATGCTGAGCTTCTCATCAACCCCCAAACCCTTCTCCTCAGGGCTGCTATCAAGACATTGTCTGCCCAGCCTATATTTGCTTGGGACTGCTCTGGTCCATGTGTAGGATCTTGCACTTGGCTTTGCTGAACTTCTCTCTTGAATTCTTTTGAGATGTAGTGCAAATTTTGCATTTAAAAAGGAGGAAAATAGCTGGATGGCAGTACATTTCCTACTAGATTAGGGTCTTTAGAACCTAAGATCAGAGTTTAAGTAGCACACTTAGAGACAAAAGGCTCTGGCCTCACCACCATCGGGTGCTTGGCACCCCCACACGTACTTAAACCCACTCGTCTGTGAAAGCAGCATGCATTTTAGATGTCATTTTGGGCTTCCTATTTCTACTTTTGGGATTCAAATGCTTTACTGTGGTTGCTACATGATATAAAAAACCTTTGCTACACCGGTGTTGCCTGTGTCCTTTGTAGGTCTCTGATCAGAGCAACCCTTCAATTGATATGGCTATACTGAGCAGCATCCCTGCCCTCAAGCGAATGCTCCAAAGTTCATGCTATGCAACATGAGATCTGACATCTGTAATAGCTGTCCAAAAGAAATAATCCAAATACATTTCTAATCAATTTGATGGACCTCCAAGTACTTTACTCTAGTAAAGAACACATCTAGAATGTAATAGACAGTTCCCTGAAGAAGGTGATCCTTTATTACACTTCCTACTGACTTGCATCCTTTTAAGGAGTGTCACTTTCTAATTCTCAGACCCCTCTCAGTCTCTTTCCACTTTTAATCCATTTACAAAGGAGCCCATGTGCAATCGCCATTGTGAGACCTTAGTCCAAGTTAGAGGAAGTCTATTCAGAGTCAGACAGTCGGCAAAAGTTTGTTTTGGTAGCGTTTTACTCAGTGGATTTCCTTACCAAAGGCCTTTCTCAGAAATGAATAATGAATTTCAAGCATTACCTCACCTCCGCCTGAGGAATAAGCAGTACCTGATCATACCATCAGGTCCACATCACTTCATGGCAGCCTTTGTGGCATGCTGACCAGGGCATTTTGGAAAGGCCAGGATGTGTGGGGTGTGGGGAGGTAGCGTTTGGCCCTGAAGTCCTTGCCCCATTTTATTCAGCATTATTCCAATACCCAGAGCAAACCAGATCACTGGTAACCATGGCAACTGCCTCAGACGGACAGGCTCTGTGGGGCATGCAGAACCAATGACCCGGAGCTGGTGGGTTGCAGAAGGTGGCCCGTACTGCACAGAACGCCAGTGCCCCATATAAATACAGTCCCAAACAGCAGGGAGAGAAACAGCCGCAACAGTCCACCAAGTCACAAGACATGCCTGTTTGGATGCAAATGCACAGAGGAACCAAGGTGCTGTACAGCCATTATTCAGCATGTGCAGCACTGCCCTTGGTAGACCACCAATACCCATCATTCTGCAGCTAGATCCAGTATTGGAAAAATGCTTTGAAAATACAGTCAAGGCAGGTACCCTTCGGCTCTGCACAAATTAAGCGACTAGAACTCCTCTAGCAAAACCACATCCTTTTCAAAAAGCCTGACAAGACAGACCACTCACCTTCCCCACAACCCTCAGTCTGCCTTTTACACCTTCCCACTAGCTTTACCACTGCAGCCAAAACATTTGTGCAGCAGGAGGGGAAAGGGAAAGCCAGGAAGTGTTACTTTTGTGATCTCTTCCTCTAGCCTAGATTAAGAGCCTTCCTTTTGCCTTCTCCTGTCTAGCACCAGCCAGTTCAAACTGAAGTGCATACAGACCAACAGACTCTCTGGTGCTATATTAGGGATAAGCTGCTAGCATATCCCAGCAGCTTCAGGAAGATAGTCAAAGAGAGGGTTCACCAGCACTGCAGTCACAGAGCACCCGAGGAATGCGAGCTCAATCCGTGCAGGATCAAGTCAAAGTGCTCCTCTCCTTTCCATACCCACTCATACCTTTTTTCTTTTTTAAGCTAATGGACAAAGATTGTCCCTGCCACCATGAAATCCTTTATCCATTTCAGACCTTCATGCCACTCAGGAGGTGGAAGAAAATCTTATATAAGACAGCTCTCAGTCTGACATGGTTTTTCTACTCTTAAAGGAAATGCTTGAGGGGCTTTTACGGGCAGCTCTTCTAGCTATATTTTCTTGTATGCTGAACTTTTGAACAGAACTCCAGGGCATTTTGCACTGGAATGGAAGAGAGGTAATCCTGAACATAATTCCCTGTTACTTCCAGACCAATATCATATCCTTTGCAAAGCACAGATTTCCACACGTGAGTAGACACACTCTTAATAGTTGATGACGCAACTAAGCTCAGCAGTATCCCCTATTAAAGGTAAGCCTTACATTCAACTTTTGGAGTGCAAAGCCTAAGGGCTCATTTGATCTGTACATCCAAGTCTCTACGTTAAAAAATACTCATCATCAAACCCATAGCAGAAGCAAAATCCTTCTTCCTTGTTTACTAATGCTGTGCAAAATCTGTCTGCTCTCAATGCACTCATTCCATCAGCATTCTGCCATTTATAGCAAACGCTGTAATTGCAAGCAGACAGGACCCCTGAGCACAGTAATTCACCTCCAAGGTTGAATGGTTTCTGGGGACAAATGCAGTGGCCTTTTTTTCTCCTATATAAAGTTGTTCAATTTTGGCAGGTGCACACAACACAGATCATACATCTGGAAAACTAGACTGTCATCACTTTCATGCTGAACTACATGCAAACCATTAGGGAATTAATAGTGATGCTGTAAGTTGTTCTGTGCAGCATTATTTAGCAATTCTTAACCAATAATGGACTTAGACCAAAACATAAAGCATCTGTGGAAAAACTGTTTTTTTGAAACAAGATACCTAGTAAAGGTCAACAGTGAAGTCAGTTCAAGTCCTGCAATTAAAGGCACTGCACTTTCAATATACCAATCGGTGACCACAATCTCAGTTCCAGCATTCATAGAAAAGAGAAAAAAGAAAAACAGGTTATAAAACTTTATTAAATAAAGCAGCTCCAGGCATAAAGAGCCAGACTGACACTCACCTGAAGCACTTGACCTGAGTACATCAGCCTGACCGGTTCTGGTGCCAAACAAATTCTACATAAGTCTCTCTGGTCCTACTCAAGTTTTCTATCTTGGAAACCCTTTACCATTCAAGCCAGTTTTAATCTCTGAAATCTGCATCATGTGAAAGTAACCTTTCTAAAGCTGATCTTTGTAGCACAGATCTGTGGTCAGCATTAAAAATAGTCTCAAAGAGCTCAAACCACTTCACCACCACCACCCCAACACCATTATCCTGCTTGGCATCCAATTTCTTAATTTAAAAGTGTACTGCTAAAGACAAGATCCACTAGAAAATGAACACAAACCAACCTGTCTCTGTATTTCCCAACCTTGTCTCCAAGACAAAACAGGCTCATAGCTGACTTAACTTGCAAGCACTTAACAGACTATGAATACATGTTTAGATATTAATAAAGGGCATCTTTCTGCAAGTTTCCACTTACTGATGAATTTTAGCATAATTTAACAGAAAACATTATTTAAATGGAAAACAGTGAGCAAGCACTACTTTTATGCAGTCCCACAAGGAAACACCCAGGTCTTCTTGCAAACTTTCAATACATCACACTGCAAATGCCCCTACTTATTTCTGCTCTTCCTAGGAATTAAGCACGTTGCTCCTTAGAGCTCCGAATGAGAACAGCAATGAAACACTAACACTAGTTAGCTCTTCCAGGATTAGCAATTCAATGGCTATTTCTGACATTCTGGAAGATTTCAGTTTCAGAACTTAAGTGGCATCTCAACAGGAAGTGATGGTAGATCTCTCATGGAAGTCAAAGCAAACAATTTCCAAACCCCCCCAACCTGCCTTCAGACAGGGTTATTAACTGTCTGCATGGGTGATTGAGTTTCATGCTGAGAGCTACATCTGTAAACCTAAATGTAATTCAAGCAGATTGAAGCAAAGCATCTTGCATTAAATTGCTATTGTCTTTAATCACTACACTCATCATGCATCTTCAACTTTATTGATAGCATATTAATTGCTTGACCTTTTCACTACTGCCATCCGTGCTGACACTGGATAGAGTTCATGCATAACAGCAATGAAGACTTAAACATTTTGCCCTGAACCTTCAAAGCTAGAAACATTTTAATCTGATGTGTCAAACCATTTTCCCTCCTAAAAGTCACCTCGGAAACCAAACTGTCCTTTTATGCAGACATATAAGGTCCTCATCTTAATAGGGTGGCCTCCTTCTAAAGTAGGTCTTCTATTTCAGTTGGAGGCAGCAAGCACAATAAGGCAGAAAATGAAAAGATTTTCTCCTCCAACAAGCCAGTTATTTGAATACCGTGAAGAGCAGCAACAGTTCCTCTGAACTTCAGTCTGGTCCCTGTATTACATTCTTCTGTGTGCCAAGAGCACCCAGCACACAGCCAAAACAGGCCTAGTGGTTTTGAACAAGGGGAGTCAAGCGAGAGGCAATAGATCCAGTAGGCCAGCTACTAACCACATTATCAGCTCATACAGACACAAAACCATCAGTTCATGCAGTCACAAGTACTTCTGACCTCAGAGAAATCCCTGCAGCCTACAGGCTACATGGCCTAAGCATTCATGAGGCTGGGGAGGCAAATCACACCAAGGCCAAGAGTTAACAACTGCTTATTTTTAACCAGAGTTTCCATTTTGTATCTTTCGTTCCTTTGGTTTATGGATATGAATAGTTAAGGAGGTTTAACTTCTCACATGCATATTTTTCATGAGTCCCTCTGACAAATTTCTGATAAACTGGCTTTCAGTCAAAAGGAAGTTTCTTTAAACATTTGTATTATGTATGTGTTAGATATTCAGGCCCTCACATCCACACCTCCGGGACTGTCAAGCTCTCGCATTCCCAGCTCCAGAGCAGCTGGGCACCCTGGGGTGAGATGTTGGCTCTGGATATGCTCACTGCAAAATGCACATTTGGCTTTAACAAATCTCACTTCAAAAGTCACTAATAAAAGCAAATAGACTAGTGATGGGAAAACTACCTGTGAACCTCAGTTTAAATGGTTTGACCCTTTATAACTGTAAATGCTCAAGGTAGGATCCCCCGAGAACTAGAAGGTCTGCATTTCTAATGAAGCTTTGACGAAGTACTAGTACCCCTTTTATTTACAACACTGACATCTCTATATAGACGATAACAGTTACTATCCCTTCGAATAATCTTGAAAAATTCTCCTGTTCACCTGGAAACGCTTTCTGCCCAGAGTAACACAAAAACAGGCTTGATACCTACAAATTAGACACACGTACTCCCAGCGCTTTCGATTTTCATCCTTATGATCCTCAAACTGTAATTTCCTGGCTACTACCTACCCCGCTCCTGGGGCCGGGGTAACACCGAACCATGGTCTAGCGGGGACCGTACCCGCACCGGGGTCCTTCAGCAGCCGCCGCCGCCGCCACGCAGCTCCCTCCTCCTCCTTCCCCCTCCTTGTTCCCCGCACCCCGCTCTCCCCTCCGGCCCGGCACAGGGCCAGCTCGCTGCTAACGGGGGACCGACCGCCCCATCCCGGGG
>NW_009918527.1:0-49593 GCF_000696875.1 Nestor notabilis
GGCTGCGTGGAGACCTCAGAGCAGCTTTCCAATATTTGAAGGGGGTCCTACAAGAATGCTGGGGAGGGTCTCATCATCAGGGACTGTAGTGGTAGGACAAGGGGTAATGGCTTCAAACTTAAACAGGGGAAGTTCAGGTTAGATATAGGTAAGAAATTATTTTCCATGAGGGTGGTGAGGCACTGGAGCAGGAAGTTGTGGATGCTTCATCCTTGGCCGTGGTTAAGGCCAATTGCAGGGGGGTTGAAACTAGGTGATCTTAAGGTCCTTTCCAATCCTAACCGTTCTGTGATTTGACTGAAACAAGTTTAAGAAGCAGCTCAACAAACTAAGGTTCCTAGTGCATCTTTCTTGATTGACTTTGCTTTCTACTGTTTTCTTTTTTCTTCCCCCCCCCTCCCATGATTAAGAAAGATCAAGATTAATCTACTCTTTCTTTTGAAGCTTATTTTCTTGATTTTTTTTATGTCCATAGCAAAAGTTTTGAAAGAGATATTTGAAGCAGTATTGAAGCTGCTGAAATGAATCAACATGACAGTGGCTTTTTCTACTTACTCAATGCAACAGTTGCTTTTCCTTCACTACTTTTCATAAAGGATTATGGTAAATAACAATTATAAACTCATTATTCTAAATGGAGCAGATAGATACATAGATACTTCTTCTGACAAGGATGCATGTAGTAAATGACTGTTAGATCAAGTTTAGAAGAGGTTTTGGTTAAGATCTTTCATGGTAATTAGGCTACTCAAGAAAATAATTTACTTGGTCTTATCGATGGGAAATTGGAAGCTTCCATTCTACTAATCTATTATGTAATACACTTAGACATGTTGACTGAGATTTTGCTTCAAGTGTTTTGTCTAAGTATCTATAATTAAATTGTGCAGTAATGACCTTAATGATAGTCATTGAAAGAGATGTCTCTTTGCAGGCCAGATAGAGTAAGTAGAATGGTTTAACAGTATGCGTCTTTTGACTCTTGCAAAGTTAGCAGAAACCAACTTGTGCAATTAGCATGTGTGGAAAAATAGAGGGGGGAAAAGATTCTTGTGGGATGTGAATCTATCTTTTCTTGAACTTAGCTGAATATCAATGGCTTTGGATAGACCCAAAGGAGAGTCTTCTCATATTTTGGTAATGATTTATCCTTTTAAAACATACCACAACGCCACCTCTGAGAAGTGTAAAGTCATGTCTAGTGGTTGAATAGACACACATTAAACAGGAGTGATAAAGGATTCTGCAAAATATCTAGCCAGTGGAGCCCATTGCTCACAAGGAGGGAAAACATTTTGCGAGGGGAAAATAGCAGAGACTATTTGAATAAGCAGGTATAGGGGATGGCCAACAGTAGATTTAACCAAGAAGGCTAACTGGGGCTATAGCCTCCCATGACAATTGTTATGTATGGAATATACATTCCTTTACAACATATGTGGCTATGACTCCATAGGTCCTATATACAGATGTATTGGCCTTGCCTATAAGGCTGATCCTTTTTATTGATGATTTAGTTGATTTAAAATTGAACTATTTTATATAGGCTTTGCATGGATCAAACACTCTTCAGAAGTAGGCTTTCTTGAATTTACATGTAGACCTACAGTTTATGGCTTTATAGAGCTGTTACTTCAATACAAATAAAAAAATTGCCAGAAGTTAGTGGGATTAGTGAAAGTGGTTTATACTGGGAATGAAGAACACAAAAGTGAGACCAAGTTGCATATTTATGCTCAGGTAAGGAAATTTCTGATCCGTTAACTTTCTTTCATGGGTGCACATGGAGGTAGATGTTTTTCTTATGCTCTACTTGCTGCATTTGGACTTTGGTACAGTATGGAAGGTGGAATCCGGATATGTCCTAGAAATCTACAGACTTAGTGTTTTGCTCCACAGGTGACAGTCTGAGAGACACCCAGCTAGCCCCCAGTCTGACCATATCCACTCACACTGGAGAATCATGTGCATGGACAATCCAGGCACCACTTTTGCTTTTGTGTAGGACAAGGTCTGTGTGTGCAATGAGCAATTATGTGATCTGTAAAGTGATTAAAAAGTTGAAAGTGTGAGTAGATCTTGTAAATTGGGGGAAAAGGGTGTAAATAATTCATTGTATCAAAAATAAAGGGCTGGCTTTATTTCTGCCAGATGGATGTGTCCTGAAGGAGGGAGAGACAAGAGGGACCTCTCTTACATGGGAGAGAACCTACTGCAGGATGGGGGTGCTAGGCATTAGGGAGGGAGACCTCTGTTGCTGGTGCCTGTGAGCACTGTGGGAAGGGTACAGAATTCACACCCTGGGTTCAGAGAGCATAGAGGGAGCTGCATGCCAGTCTCTGGGAGGAGATGATGAAGCTTAAAACTCTGATGGCAGAATAACAGCCAAGTGCGTGACAAGCTCGGATCTCCGGGTCAAGGGGATTCGTGGAGCAAGAAGGCAGTATGAATTTAAGCTGTGGTCACAACCTCAATATGATGTGTTAACACATACCACTAAAGGCACAGTCAAAACAAAGGTCCACAAACTCACGGTAATGTTTCTTAAACAACTTGGGAGATTAGTTTTGTACCTATCTCTTTTTAGATGATGGTGTTATGCAAGATCTCTTTACCAAAAGGTAAATGAACAACAACTCGTTTCTTAATTTTGGCATTGCTGACCTTCTCAACAAGTGTATGTGCTTGTTCAAGAGGATTGTTTTTGCTGTAGTCCTTCCTGTCTTCCCTTTTCAGAGAGAGCCGCATTAGCTATGTAACCACTTGTTTACATGCACAGTTTCTTGACCTGGAATAGATATTTCAAGCTTTTACCAAGCTGATGGAAAGGTCCCCAAAGCCTTAATGGATTCTGAAAACTCAGATGAACCATTTCAAACTGTAATTTAGAGGTTGCGAACATTTCTCCCTGAATAAGTCACTGAATAATATTAAATGGTCTTAGGAAAAAAACCTGCCTCTGCTATCACATGGAAGCAGACTACATTTATTGCAGTCTGAGAAACTGGGAATTTTTGGGCACTGGGGAAGGAACTCTAAATGATGAAAAAATTTGAAATCTTTTCCTTTCAAAATTACAGATGTTTTCATACTTTTGTTATTCTGATTGTGGGTTTTTTTTTGTTTTGTTTTGTTTTTTTTTTTAACTAGCTGTTTGAGGTTTTAGTCCATTTTTATACTGTTCTGTTCAGATAACACTAGCAAAAAAAGAATCAGGACTTTTCAAATGTGTAGGTTACAAACGGTCTGTTTGCTTGTGATTAAACTGGATTCAGCTAATGAATAATCAGTGTGCTTTGCAGGATGATTGGAGTCATCGTATCCTTGATTTGAGAAAATCGCGTCTGGCAGTGAAAGGTGAGGTGCCAGGAAGTCTTTAAACTCCATCTCCTGAATCCCCTTTGCTGCCCCTCTGCTCTGGGCAGGTAAAGGACCTGCTTTCCGGACCCCCACAGCTCCCAGTCCCTCTGACACCGGGAGTGCCACTGGATGGCAGCATTTTCCCGCGCAACTCTGCAGAGAGACAGGGGAGATGTTCATTAAACGAAAAAAAAAAAACCCCAAAACGTTTTAAAAACAGAAAGTGAGCAGGGAAGGAAGAAGAAAACATGTTGGAGGTTGCTACTTTGAAGACCAGCATGCATCTTTGCTTCAGTGTAACTTATGCAAATATCCTTTGTAGTGTTTGCCTCTCTTCTTTTAATTCCCTTGCAGATAGGATACGTAAATTGAAATGAGGAAATCAAAGTCAGGATCTGACTTTATTTTATTCAGTGCTTTTCTAATTAGGGGATCTATTCTAAAGTTGGAAGCTGGCTCCTGTTTCTCAGAAAATGAGCAGCATTCATAGGTTTTCTCCATTCTCTATTCTTTTTCTTTACCATTATAACCAATATTTTTTCAGCTGGTTTGGCTTATGCTTCAGAAATCAAGTTGACTTGCCTTGTTTTTTGCCTACACACTTCCACTACGTATGAGTGAACTTCAACACAAACACCTTAATTCATTTCCATCAGCTATTGGGTTTACCTTGTGAATGATGTGACATGTTCTCTCCCACTCTTGGCACATATGGAGGACACTCAGGTCCTTTTACTCTCTCTGCCCTTCGGGAATCAAGATCTCCAGCATGTCCTACTTCCAGTGTTCTCTTGGATATATTTCAGGCTATTTCCTAAGATGACTTAAAGTTCTCAGGAGGTGGTCTGTGCCAGCGGTTCCTACGTGGTCAATTCCTGCTTTGCCTTCCAAGGCTGATCTAGCTGCTTCTGCCCGGCTGTGTCTTGCTTTTCTGTAAGCTCCCAATCACATTGTGAGTTGGAAGACAGTGTACAGAATAGAAGAAAGTTCAGGCTAGTAAGCCTAACAAAGGACCAGCAAAACAGGTTGTCATAAACTTTGCAATGGATATTCCACTGAAGATTTATGGAGAGAAATATGTATAACCTATTTTGACAGTTAATGATTTGAACCAATTAGATAGGAGGATGTGTGTTCACATATATATAGAGATAGATAGGTACCTAGAGCATGTATAACCGAAAAACAACGGACCATGTATGCTGACCCAGACAAAGGCAAAATAAGTAGCTTCAGAAAGAGTTCCAAAGTCTCAGGCTTTGAAGGTATTCTTTTATTTTTCTTTTTCTTTTTTTTTAACATTTTTTTTTATTTTCTTTACATCATCTTGTAGTTGGGAAGATGTAATTTGGCCTAATCCAGCACGGGAAAAAAGGCAGCCTTTAGTTGGATCAGCTCTGCTGGCCACAATGTGAGGCAGAAATGGCTTTGGCTAATCAGGGGTAATAATTTCGGAATACATGGTCTTCTCTTGCTTTGAGTCAAGCTAACACATTCACAGATGCTTGAGCAAAATTCTTTTGCTTCTCTTTGAAGAACTGGAGATCATGGTCTGTTTCAGTATTACAGAAAAAGCTCTTGCACCGTTTTAAGTCGTTTCACTTTTTTCATTTTTTATTTATTTTCTTTTTCTCCCTCACTCCTCACCATGGTCTTCCTATGCTTGAAAATACTTGGTGTTAGTCAACATGGTTTTATTTGGGAAAGGTTAGTGGTTTAGAGGAATGGCACTGTTTAGTGCCATTCAATACTCTTTGAAGAACTGTTTAGTTCTTCAAAGGGTACTGGAAGGTCAGAGAGGGGAGATTAAATTGTTCTTCCTTGCAACAATTTTCACTTGATTATATTATTTTTACTGTGTTCCTGTAAGTTAGCTTTGCCTAACCAATCTCTCACACCACAAGTGTACACAAGTGATAGGTGCCTGCCAAGCATTCCACTTCATCATTTCAGAAATGCTCTGTTTCTTCATCATGGATACCTAACCTAATTTTAAAGAAAGCTCTGCACATATTGCTGGTTTCCAGGTTATGCTGTTCTGTCTGGTGTGGTAAGCATAGCTAGCATTATTGCTGAGCATTCAAGACTGTCAATTTATATTCTCAACCTCCTTTTATTTTCTCCTTTCATCTTATGACATGTATTTGGTCTCATTTCTTTTCTGGTCTCCTTTGCCTTCTCTTCAAAGATACACATGCTGAACTGGCCAGAAGTTATTTTGTTCCTGACCTTATCTGGGCAGCTATCAAATCACATATACCAGAGAGAGAGCGAGCTGCAAATACCCTCAGCAGTGTGCCTCTTACTTGATCATTAGGATGAAAAGTGGTATGAGTACCATTTAAAAGGAAGGAGATTGCAATGCATTTCAGGCTTTACATTTAAAATTATAGTCCATGATTTTTGTTTTGGTTTGGTTTTTTTGGTTTTTTTAATGGAAATGTCACTTGTGAAAAGAGGAGCCTTTGAATGAGATGTCTGTTTTGTTGCCCAGTAGCAGCACAGAGAGCTGTGTGACACTGTTGGTGGCTCTCAGTTCCTTAAGCACTGCTGGCCAAATAAATGTCATGTGTGAAGGTGCTCCTGTGCCATGATAGGCACTGGCTACTGCAGGGCTTGACTTGCCTTCTGAGAGACCAAGCAGCTGACTTCTGAGGAAAGCAAAGTGAAGCTGACAAATCCAGGGTACTAAGGCAGCTTAATGCGTCCTTGGCTATTGTGCCCTTAGAATGCAGTGGGCTGATAGAGGGAAAATTAATGATGTTTGGCTGGGCCATTTATGGAAGTGTGGTTTGTGGTGAAAATAAAACACTGAATTAGCTGTAAGAAATGTAAATCTTGTGGAGTTAAAAACATCTGCTGTTCTTTATGTAGTGAAAACCTGGTCTGTGAGGAGAAAAGATACTGATAGATTCTGGCCTTAAAAGTTGCTGTTGATATTTAGTCATCAATATTGAAAACTACTATCCTGAACATTTTAAAAGAAAAATAAATTGTGCTCTATATAGAAAATCATTCCTATCAGCCACAAAACCTTACAAAGCTGGCAAATTTGCTCACAGTTGGTTAAAGACTCCTTTCTCTCTCCTTCTATTCCACCTATTATGTTAGGGAGATGTATATAGCTGCATCATTTGCAAGACCATACAGGGAAACTAAATGCAAAACCAAGTGACCTCCAAAAGCAAAACAAAACGAAAGACTGTAGACTTTGAACATAGCTTCAAGTTTCTGAGATAGCTAATGCCTTACCCTGAAAAAATGGTGTGTACACACAGTCAATATCGTCTAGACATTGTACACTAAGTACAAGTGTGATATAATTAACATTTCTGGACTCCTCTGCTCTTAGGTTGATCTGCTTTCCACCTCACCATTTAGACAAGGTAACTGCACTTGTTCACCTGACTGCTCCCTGCTGGGTAGGATTAGAATTGTACAACTTGGTGTCATATCTGTGGCCTGCAACTAATGCATCTATCCACCTTTGACTGATGGTGTACAGAGCTTTGGAGCAGGGCAAAACTGGGTCTGTGCCTGGTGTAAGTGGGAGGTGCTGAGCAGCCTGAGAGCACGCTGACTAGTTTAACGCCTTGGCAGGTTTAGGTTTATGGCACTGGCTACTGTGTAATTGTGACCCTGGTTTATTAGCCTCATAATCATGCATGTGATAATGTCCCCTGTTATGAGGCGGTGTAGAGTAGCTCCCTTGTTTCATCCAGATTAATTATCAGCCAAGGTGTGGGTGTGATGGTACTTCAGCAGAGACTGGTAAAGCACTTGCATTTGTTTTATTTATACCTGTTCTCTCTGTGTTTGTTTTTTTCACTTGTGTGAAAGATAGAAGCAGAATAGGCAAGTATTCTTAAATGGTATAAAAATGTAAACAAGAAACCCAGCATCACCATACTTACACTTCTCTCTTGTCTTTCTGCTTTTTACGTATACATGTGTGTCTACATCTAAGCATATATACCTTCTAAAGGTTTTCTGGGGTAGAAATCCTATTTAATGATCTTGATCATATCTCCACTTCAGTTTTAATAGACAGTTATGCTAACAAATATCCTAACATTGTAACCAGAAGGCATGTCATTGTTAGCAGAATAAAGACAAGAAATATAAAGCCTGAACAGGAAGGCAATGTCACAGACTTTACAGCTTGCTTCCCTTCATCTCCTATTTTTTATTTTTTATTTAAATAGTAAGACCAAAACAAACACCCCACCCCACCCCCCCAAAACAAACAAACAAAACGAAACAAACAACCAAAAAAAAATAATTATTTTTATGGGGCCTAACTCATGATTTTGACCAAGCAAAATAAATGACGGTGGACCAGGGAGGAGCTTTTCTCATAGCATCCATGTCCCTAGAGTCCAGGTATCCTTGTCTGCCAAGGAAGGTGCTCTCTCCTTGCATTCACCTTGAGCCTAGTTCCACAGCCTGTCAGCTCCCAGAGGCGTTCGCAGTGTGCAGCAGAGGTGATGTTGCAAAAGCAGTGCCTTGTATTCCTGCTCTTATTGCTAGATGGTGCTCTTTGCATCTAGCACATGCTTTTCTAGCCTTTTTGAAATCATAAACTCGCTCAAAAAAAGTATAAGGACTGAAAGTGACAGCTGACCTGTGCATTTTTGTGCAAAGGCAGACAGGTCTGTGCAGTCCCTTTACAGCACAGCTGTAGTCTGTGCCTGAGAGTAAATCAATAAATGCACACATGTAGCAGCAGGCACAAATTCTGCGACTTACTTTTAACCTCTGTTTGCAGACTCGGCAAAACCCTGTAATGGCTGATTTTTCCTAACTATTGGCCTCCTCCTTCACTCCCCTTGTGAAAAATGAAGAGAGGGGGTTGGAAGTTGCTGAGAAAGGGTTGTTAGGGGGGAATGTGCCTGTGGCCAGTGTCTGGGAAGCAGCTACAAACATAGGCAGCTACTCCTACCGCTCTCTGTGCAGAGGTGCAGCAGCCAGCCACTGCGCAGCTCTGTGAAAGCTGTCCTAGAGGTAATAGTATACGATGAAATGATGCTTTCTTAGCCTCACTTGGACTCCTAAACCTGCAATAGCTACCGGTGACTAGTGAAAGATAAATTACATGTTTTTCCAGTGCTGTCCTTTATAACAATTATGTATTAACAGAGGGAGGAAAGGGGATAGTTAAAAGTAGGTTTAATCTCAAAGGGATGGTTCATTTTCCTCTAACAACCGTGCTTGCCAGCAGCTCTGTTCTTCTTCCCTCAGCCTCCCTCCCTCCACTCCTCTCTTTCCCCTCACCCTATCTCTTGGCAAAGTTACCTTTGCAGTCATGGCCTGCTCATGGCAAGGATTAATGGTTTATTGGAATTTGCACACCTAACAGGAGCGTGGCATATATTCTTATGAATTTTATTGCAATGCACCACAGTATATAATTTCATTAAACTGCACATCATGGTTATTTGCTGTTATTCCCCAGACCTCTATATGCATTTTTATCAGTCTCAAATGGCAATGAAATAAAAATAAACTAAAATGGAATAATGTCTAAATACATGCAGAGGGGTCAAGGGACCCTATATGCTGACTACAACAACAAATTTATCATCTCATTTATGTGTGGATAGGGGAAGGGAGCAATTTCTTCACTATATTTTAATTAACTGTGTTTCACTGCATGGTAGTAAAGATAATAACCGTAACATTAGTGCAACTACTACACTATCAAATGCTTGTCACAGCCTAATATTCTCCAACAATATAGCTTCACAATGGAAACATGCACAACAAAAGAGCAGCTTGTTTTATTAATTTACTAGGGCTCTGTGTTTTTGGAAGGCCAGTATGTATTTCTTGGAGATTGATTAAAATAGAAAGAGGTATACATGGTAGAGAATAATATTTTTACTGGTATGGGATTCATTTAACAAAAGTGTTCCTTCAGGAAAACACAACCAAGATGCTAATGTTATACCTCATTTATTGCCAGCATATTCAGTGACATTTCATAATGTACATCTGTCAGCCAGAGATATAAATGAATGAGGTGAACCATGCAATTTACCCTCAGGAAGTTCCATTAGAGCCCCCAAAGTATAATATTTATGAGGTCAGAATCAATTAATCAGATAGCTGTATTTGCTTTTCAGCTCAGCATGCTCTTCTGCACCAAGCTGTTGCATTGAGAAAGTCTTTCTTATTTGGTAAGAGGAGTCAGTTTGTATGTACTGCAAGTAGTTTGTTTTGTAAATCAATTGCTCTCCTTACACAGCTTCGAGTCAATACAAATATGAACTTTAAGGGAATGCAAAATAAATCTCTATCAAAATACATAACAAAATAGAAGACTTGCGTACCTCCTGCTCATTGCTGCAGCCTAACCCCATGCAAATCTGTTGAAAATGAGAAAACAACCTGGGAGAAAAAGTGCACCTCAACCAAAGATAATTCTAGTAAACAGAAAGTCTCGGGGGGGAAGAGGGGCGAAGACAGGGGTGAAAAAAAAAGAAAGAAAGAAAGATTAATTTTAATTTGAAACTACTGGTTTAATCAAAGGAACTCAACATTATGAAGAAATACCACAGTACATCTTGAGATGTGTCACCAAAATGGCTTTCCTTTGCAACCATGTTCTGAATGCTCGGTTAATTTCCCCTTCTCAGTTTGATTGACTGGTTGTTTGCATGTGTGAGAATGCGTGTGGTATTATTTCTGTTGCAAATTGCAGTCATTTCCTGTGCTATGTTCAGATGTCTTACAAACCACTCCTGGCACTCTGACACTGGTGGAGGAGCAGGCTTTTGACTCTACCAGGCAGCTATGTTGTTTTAGAACTGAATTTCTGGGAGCTGCAGGTGCATTATGGTCCAGCCAGAGCACCTAGACAAGTCATTCTGACTCCTGTTGTTCAGGCATGTGTACTAGCTGTGTGCTGCCTGCCAGGCGTCAACCTGGTCAGTGCCTGAGGTGTGCACTCTCAGTTCCTAAGAAGTGGAGTCTTTCTTGTGAAGAGATTTTTGAAAACTTACCCATAATTTGTATTTGGGGAGGTGTCACTCTGCATACAGAATAGAATATTGATCATATTGTGATTTTCTTTTCTTTTTTTCTTTTTCTTTTTCTTTTTTTTTTTTTTTTTAGACAACAGATGCAAAATAAATTTTGGTTGTAAAATCAGTGTCAATACGTTTGCACTGTCATAACTGATGCCAAAGTGTGATCCAGCACTTCTTTGAAAACAAGTTTCTTTAAGACGGCTCAAAAATTGCTAGTTAGCTAATAAAATGACTTTTCTCTTCCCAGAACAGTTCTCCGGGATGAACACCAAAGCAGGAAGGGTGTATCCAAAATGACTGATAGAATTGTTCCTAGCAAAGAATTACTGTGTAAAAGTTCCAGAATATGCTTCGCCTTCACAGTCTTTGAGTAAAATCCATAACAACTAATGTGTTTTGTGTGCAGAACTTCCCATTTTGATGTGGGGAGTTGAATATCTCATGCCTTAGGTTTGGTATTTTGCTTTTGAAGAATGAGCATGGTAAGATATAGTTGGGATTTTTTTCAATTAAACCTGTTTTCACAAAATGCTGATATATCCCCAAACCAACACACCTTAGGTTGGGAGTTCTGGGTAAGGGAAGGAGGGCTGAGGTCCCCGTATACTACATATCTCCATGTTTGTAAGTGCTTGTTTCATAAATGGAGAGCAATGCATAACACCCACTAGAAAGCCAGGAAGAAAGGCCCGATTTGGAAGAGCAGATGAGTCTGAACCTTGTGTACCTAGGGTAAGTGCACTCAATTCGCCAGATACTTGCTGGCCAGATGGAAAGGAGGGGATGTGTGAAGTTTGGCAGTTTCAGTAGCTGACTGTGGCACAGGGCTATCAGCCATAGAAGAGACATCAGTAGTCTAATTTATCAGGAATCTAGAAAAGCAAGTTTGAGTACTTGTTTTATAGAAATCAGTGCCAGTGACTTGACTGCTGCTGCTTCCATTCCCAAGTGAGCACCCCAACTATCCCTTAAGGAGTTTCTCCTTTCTTTTTGGAGCTCCTGTGCATCAGAATGGAAAAAAAAACCAAAAACAAACAAAACCACCAAAACCAAAACCAAAACCCTGAAGCAGCAATCAGCTTGCCCATGCAGCAGCAAACAGCACAGCTAAGCATTAAGGCATTCTCCACTGTGGTAAACATACCTCTTTTTATAAAACAGCTAGTTTATTAGCAAATGCAGTATTTTTTTAAGCATAATGTGTACAGAGTCTGATTTGTATATATTTATTCTCAATACCTAGATGTATCAAGACAGGGTGAACATCAGTGTGTTTCTGTTTGTGTGCTTTGACTTTCTTTGGACTACTGAGCATTATAGATGTGATATCACTGACCAGCTGGAATTCATGATATTATTCTTCTGTGTGATTTTTGCTACTGAAGCCTTGTAAACAGAGGGCAAACACTTCTGGAAAAAGAGTGAATACCCTTGTTTGCATATGAATGAGTATTTGTATGGACCCTTATTCCCAGCATTTATGCAAATACAAACTCATACATGTGAATAGGTGTGGAAAAGGGAACAAAAAACCAGAATCAAAATGAGAGGCTGGATTCATGAAAATGTTTATTTTCCACTATTTTTCCTGCTCCCTTCATCTCTTCTGTTGGACAAGAGTTTCAAAAACTGCCCACACCAAGTGTTAGAGTGTTTTTGGTATAAGGCTTTCTGACGTGACCAGCAAGCAGAAGTAAAGGAGAAAGAATAGCTCATCTGCATGGAGGAAATGTCATGTAATTGTTTCCAGTCAATACTCCAAGTTTTCCTGCACCAACTACCATTGTAGGACAGCTCAGGGATCAAAATAATTGGCAGGTTTAGAAGAAGATGAGGAAGTCATTGCTTCCTTGTCAGGAGTATTATTACAGGCCACTCTGTATTAGTAGATAAGGCAGTTTAGACTTTGCCCTCTTTTCCTGAAAGTGGCATAGTAAGTACATTTCTTATTTGTACAGATGAACTCCCTTCTGCAACCAGCCAGGGCTATCTCCTTGTCTGGTCCATTGATACAGTCCCTGCCATATCCCACCCTGCACCATGTAGCTGGGAACTGTTTGGGATACTGCTAGCTGGCTAGGACGCAGGCTGCAGGGTGGTGCCAGGGGGCAATACACTTGATAACCAGTTTTTACAGATAACTGTTCTTCCGTAGTGGAGCAAAAGCAACAGAATTATTCATTAGCAAAGGAATAAGAGAAGATACAAATGACTACATCTGGTACTTGCACAATGCTTCGTGGCAAGACCTGAAGCAAGTGAGGTAAGGTGTTGCCTTTTAATTTAGTACAGATCCTTTTGTCTCCCACAGGACTGCTTCTTGGATGCCTCTTTTAGACTAATTTATATGTGCCTCCCTAGATTTTATGTACATTTATTAGTTTTTCTTATCTAGGCCTGCCTTTCAGGGTTATACTTTTAAAATTTTATCTGTTTTAAGTTTTCATGTTAGCATGCGAAGCAATTGCCTAGATACCACCATGGGATTCCATCCAGTAAATGAAGATAGTGATTCCTCTTTGTAGATCTATTCCCCTTTACCGTATCAAAACCTGTAGTTTGCAGTCGATATGTCCTGTGACTGGAGATCAGATGTCCATTACTCGCGTATGCCATGACCTCTTTTAACACTTAGAATTACTAGTTAGCTGCTTGCATTACAGCAAAAGCTATGACACAGTCACCTTCTCAAATGTCCTCCAGAATCCCTCTGTCATACTGCAGGTAGTTTCTGGTGGGTCCTGCAGAGCCTCTCAAGCTGTATCTTAAACTAATATTTGGCTTATAAATGACAAAGAAGAGAAGCAAAAATGAAACCTGTGTTTCCTCCCCCCTGTAGAGGGGGAGGAAAATAGGAAAATCTGATTGTGACACATTCTTTAAACAAGAACCCAGAAAAGTTAAATGATTGTATTTTGCTTGGCTGAGAATTTCAATCTTTGTGCAGAAGGAAGTCTTAAGAAGACCTTGAAAGTTAAGTAAGAATAGTATTTCTGATCATTTTTCATCCTGAACAAGGAGAGTAGTGCTAGAAAGTTTGTGAAAGTAAGAAAAGAAAGAAGAAAGCAACGGAGTTATTGCAAATGAACATATTTTTAGCCATCTGGGATAGGGAATGGTATCACAGAAAAGGAGGATCTGAAGACTGAAAATGAAATACTACATGACAGCAAGCTGAAAAGAGGAGTTGGGGAGTTGTTAAGAACGATCAAGCAAAACCACGGAAACTAGTTACTACATGCAGAGCAGGATGCTGAACAAAAAACCGTATTACTCAAAGGTTCTTTTAAATGAAAACCTTCTACATGTAAGGCAGCATACAGTGAGAACTAGAGAGAAGAACAGGAAAAATACTTCTATGAATAAATAAACCAAGGTGAATTTTAGGAGAAAAAGGTTCACTGATAATTTTTGTGGGAAAGATAATTCATCTGACTGTTAAAAAATTGAAGATATTAATACTGTAAAGAAGGATACAAACTCAGTCTTGGTGCAACTGAGGATGGTCTAGGGGGTCTAGAAGAAAACAAAACAAACAGGAAAAGAACGTGTGGTCTGTCCAACACGATGAACACAGAAGGTGCCTGTATATCCAAATGCAGGATCACCTTGCTGGATTAGGTTTGTATAATAAAACTGTAGCTGGGTAATCCAGACAGTTGGTGCACCTCCTCTTCCTCCCAGTATTTTAAAGAAGATGACAATAGCAGTGAAATGGTGCCTTAATGACAGGGGCAGTTAATTATTTTTAACAAAAGCAAGGGAGTGGAGAAGCTTTACTGTAAATGTTTTTTAACATGTTTGGGTTCTGCTGAAACGATAAGCCCCATTTAGGTTAGTATAACATTCCTGACTGAATACTGCAGCCAATTAGTATCAACTCTTACTGGTCACTGAAACTTTGTAAAACATGTAAAATGCCTGGAACATTTTGCAGAATAAAGATCTTTTCAGAGTTGAATATGCTATTCATTAACTGGTTCATTCTTGATTGCTGGGTTTTTTACCCAGTACTGTATTTTTAGCCATTTCTTAAATAAACCTAACATGTCCTGTACCAGCAACTTCCCCTTTAACTTGACTCATAATGTATATTTTTGTATGCTTTTTATTTGTATCTATTCCTTGCAGAAACACAAAAAAATCCCAATTTCCTTAGCTTTCTCATAAGAGCAATGTTTTTAAGTAGATGGAGTTTAGAAGCATGAGAATCTAGGTGTGGATTGTGAAAAGCTGAATCTCAGAAGATAGATTTAAACTGTTTACTGACTGCTGCTTCACCTTTAAGATGAGATGTAATGTCATAGAATTATAGGAGTGTTTGGGTTGGAAGGGACCTTAAAGCTCATCCAGTTCCAACCCCCCTGCCATGGGCAGGGACACCTTCCACTAGACCAGGTTGCTCAAAGCCCTGTCCGACCTGGCCTTGAAGACTGCCAGGGATGAGGCAGCCACAGCTTCTCTGGGCAACTTGTGCCAAGGCCTCACCACTCTCACAGTAAAGAACTAGTTCCTAATGTCTAATCTAAATCTCCCCTCTGTCAGCTAAAGCCATTCCACTTGTATTCCTACCTGTTCTTGTAAAAAAAACTCCTCCAAATTTCTTGTTGGCCCCTTTAGGTACTGGAAGGCTGGTCTAAGGTGTCCCCAGAACCTTCTCTTCTCCAGACTGAACAAGCCCAGCTCTCTCAGCCTGTTTTCATAGCAGAGGTGCTCCAGCCCTCAGAGCATCTTTGTGGCCCTCCTCTGGACTCACTTATGCAGGTTGACATCCTTCTTATGATGGGGACCTCAGAGCTGAACATAGGGGAGGCCATACAAGAGCAGAGTAGAGGGTGAAAGTCCCTGCCTTTGCCTTCTGCAAGTTAGGCTGTGTGGTTGGAGCTCTTGCTGGTGAAGACTGAGGCACAAATGTCACTGAGTACCTTGGCCTTCTCCATATCCTGGGTAAACAGGTTTCCCATTTCCTTCTGGAGAGGGCCCACATTTTTCCCAGCTGTCCTTTTATCTGGATGAACCTATAGAAGCTTTTCTTGTTTCCCTTGATGTCCCTGGCTAGGTTTAGTTCTACTGGGGCTTCAGCTATCCTAACCTGACCCCTGGCTGCTTGGACTGTTTCTCTGTATTCCTCCCTGTCTACCTGTCTGAAATGACCCATCTCCTGCTTGCTGCCCTCTTGTTTTCTGACACTTAGGTTAAATTGGGCAGGTTCTGCTTCATCAGACATGGAGAAGAAAAGACCTAGACACATGCTGAATGGTGATTAAGACTTGCTGCAGAGGTTCAAGAAACCTTAGCATTTAAAATAAATTATGTGAATGATGTCAGTGTTCTCCAGCCTTTTGAAACTCGTAGGAATAAAGGCCTGTGTGGGCAGTGGCTAGAGCAGGGGGTCCTGGCTCATAGCTGAGTCTGCTTTAATGCAAACAAGACATTAATCACAGACAAGCCAGACTGGATGTGTTTCGGGCACTTTTCTAACCTATCCCTCAATAAACAGTTCACAGAGCTCTCCAGTGGCGGGGTCTCCACATGGTGGGGACAGGAGTTTGTAGTCAGGTCCTGGATGATCTGCCATTCTTACCCTTTACCTTCCCATCTTTTGGCATACCTGCTAATTTTTCCAAGTCAGTATTTCTTGCAGACCTTGTTGATTTTTCTCGCTCTCTTTCAGGGCCCTTTTATCTATACATGATTAGAAGACTGAGTGTACATGTTTTATATGGTGCAAGAAGCTCAGTGCATTTTAGTGGTCAAGATCATAGAACTTTTATTGATACGGGAAGAAAAAAAGAGAATCAAAATAAAATAACCTTACATTTCTCTTTAACTTCATTGAAATGTGCCCTCTTACAGGGAAATAGTGGTCTTGGTGTTGCATATAGCTACCTTAAAAAACAAAAAAAAGAAAAAAGAAAATACATTATTTTTAATCCTTATTTTATCCTTGGAGTTGGATGATAAGTATACCAAAGTGTGTTCTGTCAAAGCTTTTCTGAGAAGCAATGATATTTGCTATGAATCTTAAACTTTAAATGATACAAGAATTGTATTTAGTAAATTAATTCATTTCAAAAGATTGGACCTTTACTGCAGATAGGTTTGTTAGGGTTTTTTTTTTGTCTTATTTCCCTTGAATCTTGTAATTGCATCTCTCTCCTCTACCTGCAACACCTTAATAATCTTCCTTTGCTTTTATCACACTCCAGTACCTTTGCTTTGTTTTTATCAGCTGCTTCTAATCCTTTTGGATTTCTTTACTTAAATCAGAAATGGAAAATTCAGTGACAAGGTAATATAGTGATAATAATACGTAATGATGCCTTCTTTCCCCTCTTGCCTTACTCTAATGACATTCATATGAGAGCAAAAGTAAACAAAGAGCACATGCATACAAAAAAGGGAAGGATCTTGATATTTTGCTGAGCTTTCTTACTGCTGAAATGATAAATGCTAGATTAATGCTGGGCTCTGTGTACATGCTTAAGGAGCGAGACAGAGAGATTAAGGGCTGCAAGATGATGTTCATGGCCTCTGTAGTCTGACCTCCCGTATAGATGAGGTTATATTGACATTCTTGAGCTAGTCCAGACAAAGTGGTAACTGGGAGCATGTATTATGTTTTTCAGTTGTCTTTTCTTGGTTCTTGTCCTAGAGAGGCCAGCTGTATTCACCACCATGGCATTCCAGTGGCCCCCAGAAGCAAATGCTCTGCAGCAGGAGAGGTGAACACCAGCTAAGGTCAGCTGTGTTTTGGTGCCAGAGTAATTGGCAAATCTGTCTGTCACAGAAAGAGCAGCAGTATACTTTGCCAGCGATTATCTTGGAGGGAATACAGATCCTGCTGGGGCCCTGAGGCTCCAGACCACTTCTGGGACCTGAATGGCTCCTTGACTTCTCTGGTTTTGTTTCCACTGTCTTCAGCTTAGCTTCTCCTTTCTGTCCATCTTCTGTGAATTCTCTGGAGATTTCAGTGGGTGGGTTGCTTTTCCTTGAGGGAAGGAAAATTTGCCTTTCTCACTTCTTTGTTATACAAAAGATTGCTCCTAGTTTAAAGATATTGGGAAATATAAGAACAATTAGATGGGAACACTAAATAAAATGTGTATCACAATAATCTGGGACTGTACTAGGTATAGCAAGTTTGTTACAGCATTTGATCTTATTTGTGGGTGTGACAACTGTACTTCTTTTTCCTGTGGCAAAGCACTGACTAATGGTACAGAAAGATGCATTAAGATCCAGGGTGAATGGACTATTTCTCAGAGAGGGATGTCCTCCTCCAAATGTGTGAGATACTAGGAGTATTGTTCCTTTGAGCCACAGAGCTCCCTCAGTTCTTTCCTTCTACCCTTTTTGTGACAGAAGGTAGACCTCAGCTCCTTATTTCTGCAGTCACAAAATTTTAGGTTTATGTATACTGCTGAAAAACAGTAAACAAACCCTGACAATAGTGGTATTCAATGTTTGCACCCCAGCTTCCGGCTGAAAATTAGACAAATCACTTTGGAGAGGTGGAAACTGAGGGAAAATTAGTATAAAAGTGTATTGAGGACTGAAAAGTATTCATGCCAGGTGACATGCTTACTCAAACACCCACTGACCCTTTGAGAGCTACAAATCTTGCTATGCTCCATGATGTTCCTTGTAGCTTTGCTTTTGCAAGAGCTGCTCACCTACCTCAGGAAAGAAGGAATAAAGAGACACTTATTTCTTTCTTCTGACAATCCAACACTAGTATTTATAAATGGTCCTACTGATTATTCCTGCTGTTTTTATTGCTGTGTTACCTAGTGGCATAGATAATTCAAAATAACCTTAAATTTAAAAAGAAGTATTTTAACATTTAATTCCAACCCCACTGAAATAAGTGTAAATGCTGCTAGTGATTTGAATGGGACTTGGAGTAGGCCACTTGCATCTTAAATCCATGCCTAGATGACAATGAACGTGATTTAGGTACCCAGCTTCATTCTCAGCTATCTAAATTTAGGGATGTGTGGAACATTTCCCATTTGAGGGCTTCAGTAGAGACTGGAGTTAATTTGTAAATACCAGAATATTATAATCATGATTTAACAATGCTCTGACAGTGTTTCATAAGAAATTTGTGGCCAACAGAATTTAATTTTCCTATTGTTTTTGTGGTGGACTACAGTATTCTGTCCCTGAATGGTTTGTACTCTTTTTATTGGGCGGCTAAGTGTTTAAACCAGTAGATAGGTTCAATTTGTTTTACATGGACAATGTGTTGGGTGGCTAATGTCAAGCATTAGTGTAAACTATTTATGAGAATCTGAATGGATTTTGACTGCATTTAATTAAGGCTGAGTTTTCTTACCTAAGATACAGGGTGTGCATTGCTCCTATTGCATTGTAGAAGAGTGGACTGAGTGATCTCTCAGATAATTTTTTTACTCTTTCTTGAAAGTGGCTTCTCATCCACAGACAACATAGTGATATAAATATATCCCTCAAGAAGTAATATGAGAGAAAAGAAAAAGAAAACAAGGTCATCAGTCTTTTAAGACAGCTGGAGTCCAAAAGAGGTGTCTCCTGTACTACTGTGTAGACAAACTAATTGTGTGAATTTTTCAGTGTTAAATAATGAATGATACAGTCTCAGTCTGTTCCGTAGCAGTTTTATAAGGTTTGTGTGTACTCAGTGGATTGACTTACACCATTTTCCAGGTAATAAGTGGTCCTGGACTACAGAGAAAACTTGCTGGAATATCAGGTTTCCTCTTTTTAGTACAGTGTGAGCATGTCTAAAGTTCAGCAAGCAGTGAGATATATTTCTATTATGATGCTCTTGTCTCAAACATATCACAATGACAATAAAGGAAGCACACTGTGGTCATTGCTTTTATTCATGTTGTGTCTGGCTGTGCTCAAAGACTTCAGTTTTTGAGGCTGTGAACAAGAATGTTTCAGAAACACTAGATTTATTTAAAATTCAAATGTGTTTCAAAAGACGGATAAAAACATTTGACCAGATCATCCTGTACAGCTGAGGAACTATATTTTCCTCCGTTCAGAAATCTGGAGTCAGTCAGTCAAAGGTACAGCCCATATGTACCTTTTGAGTGACCACAATAAGTACAGGGGCCTAGGCTACCTGTGGGTATTTGTATGTCTCATCGATGCATCAGTGTGGTGGATCTCTGCTGTTGTGGAGAGCTGCAGGTAGGAAAAGAAATAGGCAAGTGGGTGTCTTTGTCACTGACTACAGGCTGCAGTGGTCTACGGTGCTGTAACACTGTGCTTTGAAAGTCTGATGCTGTATTATTTGCAAATGAAGCCTTTTGTTCAATGAGATTTACAGACATGTTTGGGCAAATAAAACATCTAATTTGAGTGCTCTAATTGCTGACTCTAGAATGCTGTTTGCACATTACACTGTTTAATTACTTCAGTCTAGTAGTTGTCTAGCGATGTCTCAATCTGTTATATCTGCCAGAATTAAGGGCAAGAGAAAGAATTTCTTTGGGTATCATTCACTGAGCAACAATTGTACAAAGCAATAAATGGAGAAACAGTGTTTGTCCATTTTAATATTTTTGTGACAGTGCCACAATAGCATAAAATACGGGGGAAAAAAAAAAGCCGTGGAGCTTCTCTCTAAAGTTTTATGGTTCTTGACAGCAGTAATATGTAGTCTGAGAACACAGTTCATAAAATAAATGTTAACAAAATACAAACTAGCATAGACTCTTCATTGTTCCAACACAGCTCTTAAGATGAAAGGAAATTGTATGTGAACATAAAGGGAAGATTATATGCAATTAGCCACATTGTGCACTCTGCTCTACTGAATTCAAACTGTGAGAACACAACTTGTATTAGGTTTATATATAGCCCTGTATAACTCATAACTCTTGGCAATCCTACTGCAGCCATGTACATTCTGTACAAGGGATGAAAAAATAAGTCTGGCTATCTTTTCAGGACATCACACTCCCTAGTATGTGTGTGTGTGTGTTTGTCATTTGCTGTCTTCTTAATTTCTGTCTAATAAAAGAGCTGAAGTGGGAATAGAATCTCTACACACAGCTGCGCATCTCAGTATTTTTACATCAAAGACTACCTAACCTTGTGAGGAGAAATACAGATCTTTACCCCACAGTATTTTCCCTCTGCTGACTTCTTAGTTGGTTATGAACATAGATGTTAATTTGTTTTGATCCTTTCCAATATCGATTGTTTGCACTTGCGGGAACATATATCCTCTGCAAAGGTTTCATGAGGCATCATGCCATGTCTCATAGGTTACTAGGTTTGACTAGGAGGAGGAATGCTGATTCTTTAAAGAATGCTTTCTTGATGAACTGTGTCTCAGATAAGCCATGCAGCTATGAAAGGTGATGTGCTTGGAGTGCCCCTTTGTTGCCTTCTCCCATTTAATGTGCTCACCACCCTGGTAGGCACAGAGAGCCAAAGAGAAGCGTTTCTTTCTTCACACAATGATTCGGACCTTGGTGCCACACTCTTCTCTGTACAACTGGCTTCCATTGCTGCTTGGGAACTTTAGGTATAAGATTATAAATGCTGCAAGAACAATGTTATTTATATTTCTAAGAGTGCCATGTAGCATTGGTTTCTTTTGAAAGAGCTGCATGTGTAAGTGAAGCATCTGACCTTTCTGTAATTTCTCAAATCTTGACTCCTTTCCTCCCCTCCTTCCAAAAACCTCATCCGTTCACAGCTGAAATTTTAGTCTTTGCTACAAGTCACAGTCTGTGTTTGTTTCTGAGGGATCTCCCCTGTGTTGGAAGACAAAAACTAGCAGAAACGTAAGCACTGAAGTATATTCCCTGAAGCTTCTCTAAAATGTTTATGCCAGTGGCAAAGATCCTGTTTGACATTTTAGCACAACGGAGTTGAATGCAAGAGCTGCAGGCAACTGCCACACATGCTGCTGACATTCACTTGCCTGCAGTGGTTGTAAAAGGGAAAACTCCCCTTGCATTTGGTCTCTGCTCCTAATTTGCCAGATGCTATGCTCCTGTCTTTGTGAGGCTCTGCTCTAAAACTCATCTATCTTACTGTTCTTACTGTTGGACTGTACCTCAAGTAGCAGACACACAGGCACGCCTGAGCTGACAGGTTATGTGTCGTGTGCTGCTCTGTGGCCAGATCTCAAGCCAGTGTCAGGCTGCAGGGCACAGTCACTACACTCTAGGTGTGATGTACTCTTGGTTTCTGTGTGAGAAAATCTGGGAGAACAGCCTGGAAGAAGGGTATGGGATTTTTTGACCATATCTCCCATCTGGAAGGTGGGGACTCAGGGACCCCAGAACATGCTGCCGCATCATGTTGGTACGGATGGTGCTTTTAAGAGGTCATTCTCATTACCCAAGTCTAACCACTGCTGACTGAGAGAAACAAAACAAAACAAAGCAAAACAAAAAATAATAGTAATAATAATAAAAAGACAGCTGGATCTACAAATGAAAAGCTGATGCTGATTCACAGGTGGGTCTTCTGTGAACAAAGTAATCTTCAGTGACCTGCTAGGATACCTTCAAAGCATCCAAACTCCTTGGATACAGTATTTAACTGAATTCTGACTTGGCTGCTGCTGGTCTTTCAGATCCTTTCTGCATACATCTAAATCCCTTCTAATTCTCCCTCTGCTTCAATTAATAAATCTCCAACTTTGTCACTTGGGATTTTTGTCATGTTCTAAGATATTTTCCAGACTTTCTTTAACTAGGTTAATTTTGAGATTTCATATCCATTATTAGCAGTTCTTTATAGCTTTGGTGGTGTACAAAGAAAGCAGATATCAGAAGCTCTTTCTTTAAAAACATATTTTAAGAGGTACCAGTAGTGAGGACTAAAACAATTCGGACAAAATAGAAACTTTTTTGTCTTTATGACTTGCTGCATTGTATCTTCCCCGCAAATATTTTTGAAACTGTAAAATTTGATAGGTTTTTCCCTTTTATTTTATTTTATGCTCCTTCTATTCTTTTAGGTCTAAAGAATCCAAGTTCTGCAGGAAAGTTACTTTCACAAACTCAAGATTTGGAGTTTTGAGGTAGGTTCTGAGGTTTCTTGGATGTTTAGTGACATTCATCAAGAGAATGAAAGCAGCACTGGAAGTAGTAGTATTCATGAATATTCATTCCATATCTCAGATGAATTGAGTCTGAGAAAGTGCTTGCAACTGCTTTATGATCAAAAACGTCAAACATTTACCAAAAGAGCAAATTTCATTGCAAATGTTGCAGAAAATTTCCGGAAAATTAAGTATTTAATTTTTTCGATTAGACACTGTGGAAACACATTATGTCTCTTCCATTTCCTATAAATAGCTTGTCTTTCTGATTAAATTATTAATATTGACTAAACAGAGGAAAGGAAGGGGACGAGGCAGTGATTAATAAAGGAAAATTCACAGATGGAGTATGTTTATTTGTCTCATTCATGAAGCTGTTTCAACCTGCTGAGATGTTCTTTGAAAATTGTGATCAGTTTAGTGGGAATATGTGTTAAAAGAAACTAAATTCAATGACTGCATTGAAAAATAGGGAAGGTTTGCTTGGATTTCATGATCAATTTTTCTTTTTTTTTTTTTTTTAGGGAAACAGAGTTTGTGGCATATGGAATGGTGGCCTAGGACTGTTAGATCATAAATTTTTCAGTTTCATAGACTTCATAGAATTTATTATTTTGTTGATTTAATTTAACTAGCGTTATTTGCTGCTTAGTATAAAAGCGACAACTTATACACAGATTGTGAAAAATAGAATAACTTTTCAAGGCATTAACTCTGAAATTCCATAACCAATATATTTAGTTGCGTAACTACCATTAAAATAAAAACTACGTTTCATAAATATTTTATTACATGGCTGAGATCAATACTCCCCAAGAACTGATACTCTGATTCAGGGTAAAGTTAAGTTTATATCTAGGTTATATGATTTAGGGTTCTGTGTATTGGCTCCTGTACTGTTAAAATGAGTTACCTCTTCTTGGCTTTATTATAAGTAGGTCACGGATTTTCCTTGGTTAAATTATTAAACATGGATACTTGTCATGCACAAGGTTGTATTTTCTGTGGAAAAAAAAAAACCCTGCTATTAATAATTCCGTAGAATATTGGAAACAAATGTGTCCAAGACTGAAGTGTGTGTAAAAGATTTTGCTTTTAACAACTTGGAATTACACTCACTGTATGCATTTTAAAACCTGGGAGCAAAAAAATAAGAACTCTCACCTCTTGGAGCTTGTCAATACTGCACCCTAATCTGCCAGAGCTTTGATGGAGTAGCAATTTACCATGAGCTAGGGACTACAGTGGAAATATATTGGTGGTGATGCACTAATATGTAAGCAGTCATTAGTCACCAGATTTCCCTGATTCTGAAGTTTTCTTACAGAAACTGTTGTATTTGACAATAAATAAGAAGCAGCTTAGAAGGATAAAAAATTGATATTTTGGTTTTTTCAAGGTTTTAACTCTTTTTTTTTTCTTATAATTTGAAACTATTATCTCATAATTGTAAAATGCTTTCTAGAATTACTCCACATTTTAGATTCTTTTAAGAGGTATAAGCATTCACAATTTCTATATACTATGGCCAAACTCACTTTTTTGTTTCATGCTTTGTAATGAGTACATATAAGGCACAATCTTTATTTCCCAGACTTAACTCTGAAACTGCAAGTTTCTTCTGTATCAGTATTGGCATTTGGAATCTGTTCATACGATACTGGCCAACCCTGTGGGTAAGTCTCCCTTTTAGCTGATATATATCAACAATACAAATGCTGTCCATTTTCAATGCTTTAATTTTGTACCTATTTTAGAGATATTTCTGAAGGCAAAATCCATACTTAGATTTTTCCTGTGCAGCATTGCAATTTCTTGCATATTTCTCAGAGTTAAAAATAAAATATGTGCTAATTTGGATTTTAAACTTACCTGCAGTGTACACTGCATGTAATGAAGCTGTGCACTCTCTCTTTTTTTTTTTAAATTTAATTCCATGGACTCATTTTAATAAGTGACAGATACTGCTGTCTTTTTACCCAGATTTTTCTCTTCTTGAGAGGAAAAATCAACAGAAGTTCTTTCTTTTTCATGTCTTCAAAGTCACTGGAAATCTTTCTAAGAGTGGGAGGCAATAATTTTAGAGGTTTTTTGAAGTTTCTAGAAAACTGAACTAAGTGGGTAAAAGAAGGAAGTTATGAATACTAAAACACTGCTAGAGAAAGTCTGATATCTTGCAATGAGACCTTGTTCTAATTAATTTTGTGCATCTTGGATGCAGTTTTGTAGGGACAGAGTTGAATCCTGCTGCCACAGGTGAGAGGAATCTGTCATCTCTATAACTAAGAGATGCATGAGAGAGAAGCATTTGCTGCACAGGCTGCTGTGCTGGTGGTTTGTTGGTTGTTCAGCCCCTGAAGGTCCTGCTTGTCCCTGAGCTGTATATATTGCTCCTCTTGGAGTTGTTCATGTTTTGGCTGCTGTGCTTGTGCTGCTGCCAGGTACCTTTGCTCTTGACTTTCACTTCGTAAAATGTGAGAGCAGGGTGGTTTTGACTGTGACAGCCAAGGTCTTCTGTATTTCCTGGTGATCAGAATTGGTTTTGACACAGCTGGCTTGTATCTGCAGCTGGTCTATACTGCAGAGCCGAGGGAGGAATTCAGCCTTGCTATCTTTATCCATCCACAAATTTGCTGACTTGGGTGCTTCTATATTAAGTGCAAAGAGAGAGAGGCACTTCCAGACCCATGCTAAGATAAGAAGAATGAATCACCTTTCGACATGCCAGCCTGATACACAGACAGCACTATGAAGAATATTTGGCGTTTAGCTGCTGAACGAATTAAGTTTTGTAGGATGATTCTTGTAAAGAAGGCCATGTCTGCAGAAGTATGTAGCAAAGTTGGCCTGCCAGCTAACTCTGGTTTAATTTTATTTTCCAAGCAATTGTTTGTATTGAAGGGGAGTGAAAACAGCATCAAAAAGTACAGGTAAATATTGCCATATGTTTGCCATCAGGTGATTTAAATGCATACTCCCTCATCTTTCATGTCTTGGTACATAAACAGAAAGGGCAGAGTAATAAGTCACAAAGTTAACTATTAGCCAATCAATGCTTGCTGAGGGATGGTTGGTATTTCACTAGTTTGGTGGCTTTCTTGTGGTGCTGGTGAAGCCAGTGTTTTAACTCAGTCATCTGTATTTGATACAGCCTTTAAATAAACTCATCTATCACGACTATTCATGTTTGAGCAGCAGTTGCCCAGCTGTGCTTAGACTGTGGCACTGAACATGTCAGATGACTAGTACCACTTTGTACAGACAAGCCTAGGAAAAAGTTTCCCCAGGGTTGTTAATATCCTTGTCAAGTCAAGTCAACAGACGTCTTATGACAAAGTGGGGGCAGGGGATATGGGGAGGTAAATGTGCTGTATGAGCTAATATAAATTCAGGCTGTATGAAATCCCTGTGGGTTCCAAAGCAGAACCAGTATTTCAGGAGGATTGCAGGTAGTTCTGTGGTGGTGGAGGATGAGAGGGATGAGCATCTGACCAGTTAGAAAGGGTTTAGCAGATCAAATGCTTTGCTTCTGTCAAACAAAACCCCAAAAAAGGCTTTTAATTAATGAACTACTTAATGAAGAAGCACAGAGAACAGAAACATTAGCATTGAACCTCTGCCCCCTCGCAAGGGGTTTTGAGTCTGTGTGTGTTTTTGCTTTATCTCTGCAGAACAGACGTGGTTCTTTCATAGGGAAAACTCTGGAGATGAGTACTGACTACATTAAAGTGTCATTTCACAAGCAGGGGTATTAAAATGGGATTTTAACAGAGTGTTGCCCAGGCAGGCAATGAATAGTAAGCAGAAATATAATGCGAAAGGGGACCACCTTACTTAAATGATATGGGTTTCATTAGCCAACCTTTGAATATACTAGTTACAGATAAACTGAAGTTACATGTAGCATTCATAAGCTTGTTTTCCTACTGGGTCATTTTGATTTTTCTGCTACAGATTGATACTTAATATGAAGGTTTCAGAATCACTCCAGGTTTAGATGATTAAGCATTCTTGTGGAGAAAATAGATGTTCTTTTAATTTTAAGGGTAGTACATCTTACTGACATTAAAATATAAAAATCAAATTATTATGAAGGTGATAAAAGTGATGTCAAGGTAAATAAACCTGAATCTTCAGTCAAACATGAATCTATTTAAACAGTCTGTATCTCAGTGAATGCCACTCTATCTGGTATGCTTTTTCTTTCTTCTTTTTGCCTTTTAAATATTTATTAGGATTTAGTTATTTATTAAATATAGCCTCATGGAGGCCTTACATTTTATTTGCTTCATTTCCTTTCTGTGAAAAGATGGTGGTGCATCTGTATCTTCCTAGGGCATCATAGCTATCCTAGGGATAAATTAACTGGAATATGTGATCTATACTAAAGCACAGAAGTTATACAGATACTGAGGTAACACATAATTGGGTATACGTTGTATCATGGTACATGGCAATGGACCTCTGGCTGGTAATGTCAATATGCAGAGACCTCTGCAGTAGCTGCAAAAGCAAACTTCAACTATGCTGCACTGATTTCTAAACCACTCTCTGTGGAGGCACTTAGTTCTTCATTGCTATTCCATACACCCTGTGCCCTTGATTTATTTCAAGCATTTGTACTGTACTATGCATGTTGCTAGTGACGTGGAAAAAGTGAGAATCAGGGGAAAGAGAGAAGCATTACATTGCATTACTGTGCATTGTAGTGCATTACAAGTGCACTGTGCTGTGCAGAGGTATGTACTTACATATCATCAGAAAAAGATTTCCTGTGCCAAAGTTTTTAAGTGAAAATTTGAAACTGTGATGTGAATTTACCTGTCAGTAGTCCTCTTCTATAGTAATTTTTGGTTTTCTTCAAGATTGGCTTTCTCTTTATGATTTGTGGATTTTTTTTTCACCTGGAATATTTGATCTATTACCGCCTTTTCACATATGTATTTACAACAGAATTATCAGCCTTTATGTCCAAAATGCACCCAATCTGGGGCTATTTAGGTCAGATCACAATCAGTAAAGGTGTTCTCAGAATTCAAATCTGGGAATTTGGCTTCAGATTGTGAAACATCCCCAGAATAAAACTCCCTAGAGTTTACAACATATGCTAATATATTCCTACAGATTTGAATGGCAAGCCTTGTTTCTGTCCTTGGGCTGAAGAGTCTTAAACCAATAATGTGGCTAGGGGATTATTGTTAGTTGGGAAAAAAGTATGAGCTATAGTTACACAGGTGACTGAGAACTGTGAAATCTGGAGAAAAAAGCTTAATAGAAGTATCATTTAGGAACAAAAGGGGGGCAGGAAATAAAAAAGCCCTAAGCAGTATTCATGTATTCCATGGATAATGCCATGCATTCTGTTGGCTCCTTAAGGTTTTCCCATATTCCTCCTGTCCTGTTGTGTTCTCTTACTCATATGGGTGAGCTGCTCAGAAGTTGCCTAACTGAAACTACCAGTTTTGTTTTACTAATTTCACCAGATGTCAGACAGCTTGTGAATCTGGCTCAAGTTACCTTTTTCTGAATGTACCTTTGGATAACTATGACTTCTGTGGACCTCAGAGAAGATCAGACCTATACCTGCTGCAGAAGGCTAGAAAATGGAAGTCCTATTTCCTATTTTCTGCTGGTGCAAGCAAGACCTAACTCCATTGAATTAAGTGAATTAACACTTCCCTGAAACTGCAAATGAAACGAGAACCAATAGTAGCCATTTAGTAACAACCTAGATAACAGATAATTCAAAGTATGACAGAGGCAAATAAAGGGTGAATTCCAATTGCACTCTTCCAAGAAAATAATCTTTTATGATAAATGCTCAAAAAAACCACGGTGAGAGAACAGTTGCTTGAATGTCTGCTTAGACATTAAGATCTGTTATTGAAAGTGTAAACACTGTCTGTCTGTGGATATAGTGCGGTTTGCATAATTGAAACACCAGAGGAGACAAATTTGGTTTTAAGGAATTGGCAATGATACAGTGTTCAACCCTCAATGTTCAAAACCTCCTGAAATTGGCTTAAAAATGAGACTTGACAAATAATCACGGTTTCCTTACATTTGCCTTCTGAGCCACTAGATTTGGGTCACATACTGTTTTCTGTCTTATAATCCCTGGACTCTAGTCCTTGCAGCTTGAAAAATACCTGTTATTGTCCTCCTGACAATGAAACTGTGAGAGCTAGCAATAACCTAGGAGTGACACTGAGTCTTAAAAAGATAGAATCGAATTTTATAGTTTGTCAAACAAAACTGTCATTCAAATTAATGGGGCTGCAACAAAGCAGATGATTAAAAAGGGTGAAAAAAAATCTTCTGATAGCTGGAAGCTAAACCTGATGCTTAGATGCAAGGGCAAGTTTGGGTTAGCTTTCAGCTGCAGCCTGTCTCCCGTCTAATCCAGTAGCTGCAATTCATTAGGATAACCTCCGAGAGGATTAGTCTGTATGAGCCTGTACAATGGCCAGGAGTGGCACTTGGTGCTGTGTTGCTGCCTGCCAACAAAGGCAGAGTGATTGCTGCCTGGGTGGGTTTCCAGGGCAGCCCTGGTGCTGGCGTTGCCATCCTGGCATGGAGCAGATTGGGCTTGTCTTTGTCTTCATGGTGGCTGCATGCTGCCAGTGTCACTCCAGGATGAAAAGCCTATTGGGACCTCCACAGAACGTGGTGGCAGAATAAATGGGTGGGAGGCACATGTGTATCCCTGCACCTGCTCCCTCCTCTCACAACCCAGCTCCACTGAGGACTGGTATCTCTTCTTGTCCCTCTGTTCCCTCCCACCGTTCTCTGTTCCCTTGGCTTTTTTTTTCCCCCCTCAGTTTTCTTTTAAATTTGACTTAATCCTTCCAACACTTGCCCCAGCTTTTGAGAACTTCTGATAAAAGGGAATGAAAAAATAGCTTTCCAATTGTAGAAAACCCAGCACAGGCACAGAACAGGCTAAAGGTAATTAATCAGGAGCTGCTGGGTGAGTACTGGGTAGGTGGCTGAGAAGCCTGTGTGCGTGCACGCGCCGCTTCCCACATGAACTGTGTGGAAAGCACAAGAATGTGCATTCGCAGTGATAATCTGTTTGCAAGTCCTGGGCTTGATCTTCTGCTCCCTGGACATGCAGATGTATTTCTCCTTGTGTGTTTATAATTTGATTCAACTTCTTCAGACCTAATCCCTTTAACTGTTTGAAGGCACTGCATTTCAGTCTCCCAGGTCTCTTCCACACTCTTTTAGGTGAACGTATGCTCACTGCATTTCTGAATAACATTTCTGCTGCTTTGATGCGTCAGAAATGGACTGTTAAATTTGACGTAGTAGCTGACCCAAAGTCACAGCAAGCCTGAGGCTAGCACCTGGTGTATCTCTAACCAGGTTACTTTTCTCCTGTTTCTGGTGTCCAGGATAGAAGAGGACCCTGAAGATGCAGGGATCCTTGGGTAGCTCCTGTACCAGCAGCCCTGCATCCCTGGATTTAGTGGAGCCTAGTCAAAGCGAGCCAGCTGTTGTTCCTTCTCCTCCTTGTTGGTTATTTAGAGCCCCACCAAGAGGCAGAGGACACAAATACAGGTTGGCTACCGAGGTAGTTGGGAATACATTTTCAAAACAGAGAAAAATAAAGGATGTGGTGGCATTTCTTTGCCAGTGTCAGCTGGAAAGCAGGTACAACTGTAAGGAGAACAAAGAGTTTTGAAGGGCACTTAAGGGACATGGTTGTGGTTATAAGTTGAGACTTAATAAAATGAGAAGTTGAGTAGAAGGGACTCTGATAGGCTTGCGTGGGCATCGTGGCCAGTCTACTGTAGCGATGAGGAGCAAATAAATGCTGGGAGGGGAAAAATGGGCAAGGAGGAGTTGACAAACTGTGGGAACAAATTTGAGAAATGCAGGTTTTGGAGAACAACTGGACTAATGGTTTTAAATCTGTCCAAGCTCAGATGTTAAGTCCCACCACAGACATTAACAACAGTTCCAAAATTGAGTCCTTGGTAAGTCAGAAGGAACTTTTGGTTTTATGTGAAATAAGTAAGTATCTGACTAATCCTGTTTCTTCTGTTGTTATCTATTTTGGCATCAACAGTAGTAAAGCTCAAGTGGAAAAGATTTTGATCAAGTCACTGGTCTATTAATTGTATTGCAAGTTTAGGTGCCAGGGGATAGTGCTGGCTGCATACAGTTGCAAAAATTCAGTGCACGAAGAACCATACACTGAGAGGTAGTTGCCTGACAAACGTGTAACTTTTCCTGTCTTCTGCAGCACTGTGTAAATTATGTATATCAGCACATTATTCCTGGCAAAATATTCCTGTCAAGATATTGCTCCTTGTAAATCATCGGAGAAGGTGAGAAACAGATGCTTGTGTTGCTCAGACAGGCTGCTCAGGTCCCACTTAAGAAAAAGTTGCTCTGAAACATCTTGAGCCGTTTGGGAAGTTTCAGGTTGCTTTGTACCTTTTGCAGTAAAGACAGTAATTTGGGTGTACTGCACCCATGTATAAAACCATCAGCTTTCTAAGTTCATCCTAATGGGAATCTGATGCTAGGGTCTGTGTGCTACAGCTGTGCCTTCAATGTGGCTCTGGCAGGGGTCCCTGGTTCTGTCCAGATTCCTTCCATTCACTGCTGCCCTTTTACTCCTCTGGAGGAGGAGGTGTTTGCAGAAACAAGCTCTCCTTCCCTCCAGTCCAGCCTTTCCTTAGTTGTCAGCACTGTAAAATCCATAAACAAAACATTGCCTGCTGATTTCAAACCTGCTATGTGCAGCACACCAGCAGGCACCCTTGATGCAAGATGTTTTATTTCCAGCTGATAATTCTGCTCCATTGATTTTTACACGTGATATGGGGAGAAGCACTGGCTGCACTAGGTATATGGTCTAGCTCCCTGTCAAGAGCAGTAAGAGTGCTGGTGCCTAACAGCAGTTGTGTTGTGTCTTGTGCTTTGATACCTTTTCTTTAATAATGATAAGTTAATTTTCAGGAAAGAAAACAAACATGGTAGGGCCCTATTAGTGGATTTTATGTAGCAGGGTGAATGCTGCCTGAATTCTTCCACTCCAGCTCTTTCCAGCTCTTCCCCTGAGCTGTAGTAGTAATTATCTGTTTGGGGTGCCTGCGATATTCATAACACAAAAGCACATCGCCTTCACTACAGCAGAACTCCCACAGCTCCCAGTGGGATGAAGCCCAGGGCCCAAGTGCTTCGGCCACTGTCACAAGGTTGGCCATCCAAGAACAATTGATTTCTAAATGTGCCTGAACCTTGGGTGACCTGAAATCTAGCAGCAAGTATTACAAGCTGGGACATCTGGTGGACAATAAAACTTTTTTTTTTTGTATTTGTTTTTACACGAAGCAGCTGTACTTGAGCAGATGACCAGGGGCTGTGCAATCAAAGTGTGAATAGCTGAATTAGCAAATTATATTAGGCTTCTTAGGCACTTATTTGAATACTGCATGCTCTTTTTTAATTTTGCTTTATTAACATCTACCAAAACCACAGCAGTGTTGGCATTATGGTTATTAGTGACTTATTTGCTTCATTAAAAATTACAGCACGTTTTACATTCACCATCTGGGACAGCTTCTCCCATGTTTATGGTTAAAATGTAACTTAAATCCGGGCCTAATAGTCTAAAATAAAAGATTTTATAGATAAAACTCTTTCTTCAGATGCCAGTGTTACCTCTTTTCTCTAGTGTGCAAACAGAATGTTATTCTGCCCCATCACCGCAGTACAGCTTAGTGCTAGGATACAGACAAATATTTCTGCTTTCAATAAAAGATGTTGTTATATGTAATGAAAAGGTCGATCGTGCTATTAGCTGGAAAGCTGCAGCTTATGGAGTATGGCTGGGGCGGGAATTAGACTGCTCAGAGGAACTTCAGACTAAAGGACCTTCTGGGTCACTGACTCTACACCCCTGTTATTGCAAGTAACTACCTTGGAAAATCCCCTTCCAAAGGGCTGGAGCAAGAACAAGCAGTGCCAGAGAAATGCAAATGTGTTGAAAGGCAGTACATACAAGTGCAACTGTGAACCCAAGCTGATGTACTTCTAGTATCCAGATTTGAGCTGCCTTGCACCAAAGCATTTCAAAGCATGGGCAGAGTATGTTCAAGTACGTCTTTGCTTAACTGATACACAGAACTTTTAATTCTTCCTCCCTTTTCCTGCTTTTCTTTACTGTTGAGTAATGAGGATGGGAAATCTACTTTCTTATTTTTTCAGGCTGGGAATGTGGAAAAGTTGTGCACTGAGAGTGCAAAGCGAGGGAGGGGAGGAGCATGTGATATACTAATACTAAGAACGTGTGCTTTCCCCACTGCTTTGAGTCTGAAAAAAGTCAGCTTAAAATTAAAAACTTTTTTTTTTTAACGTTACCCCTTAGAATGCCAAACATTGAAAAATCAATTCAACTGTCTGTTCCTTCCCCCTGCCCCCTGTCCCCTGCCTTTTTTAATGCACTTGTGACTTCTCCCTGATCTCATATGGTTTTTAGGTGTGTATCTAATATAACGGAAAGTGACAATAACCTGAACATCATGGGAAGTCCTTCCCCTTATATGTTTGTGATTTCATACGGACACCTCATCCTGACAAATACTTGGAGATCCTTTAGATTTCAGCATAATCCTAGAAATGCAGTTATGTGAGTAGACCTTTCTGCCATTGCTGCTACAAGTCTCACTTGGCTCCAGTGTGAAGTCCATGCTACCTTTTTTCTTCTTTAAAGTTGTTGTGTCTAATGGTTGGGTATTTTTTCATATCTCCTTTTTTTCCTTGCATCTCCCAATTAAGATTTTTCAATTAATCATTACATATGGAGCTGCCTGGAACTACTTTAGAAAGGAGAAAAGTATGAGTATGAATGATTAATAATAATCTAACCAAAATTCCTGAAGCTTTTCTCTTTGAAGCAGGTTTCCTATCTTGCTACCCTTGAAAATTAGCATACAAATAAACTATGAATAAATAAGAATGAAGTGTGTAAAATACATACATTAATTGCGCTGCATAGATTCAAATGGGGAGCAGGTTAGGAAAATATGTGGAAAATGGAAGCTTTTTTTTTTTTTTTTTTGGTTTTCATCTGCAGATGTAATTTCGTTAGCTTAATTCTCTAGTAACAGTTCTTGGTTACTCCCACTACCTTTCGTATATGTGCCAGAGCTATTGATACCTCTTTACTTCTCTGCAATTTTCATTGAATCTAAAATGGTTATAAAATCAGTATTTTACTTTTACAGATCTTGCTTTTGAGGAAATAAATGGCAACACTCTTCCTACTTCTTTGTAGAGACACATGATCTCTACTTCTTCTCTCTTTAGACTACTTAGGATGATTCTTAAGATCCTAAGATGACCATAGGGCACTGGCAGTTTTCTTACTAAGTTCGTACTTTTTACAGTTTTTGACATGAGTTTCTTGTCTTTGTCTTGAAGGTTTCTTGGTTTGTCACCTCTCAGTTTCTCATGTTCCTCTTCAGTACTCTGTTTTAGAGTCCTTTTTCTTTTACCCCTTTCTTTCTCTTTTTATCTCTACCTGCCCACAGCCCTTTTTGCTTCTCAAACAATAACTGGAATTGGAGCATACAAAAGCCACCATCCTTGTCTTCCTATTTCTCTCTGGTTTTGACAGGTATGTTAATGCAATAGACTAGGCAAATGAGGTTGCCTGTTTGTGCACTGGTTTTGTTTCTGGGTGGATTTTTTTTCTATTTCTCATATTGTGTAAGCCTGAGTGCTAACAATCATATTTGAGCTGCTCAGGGAGTCTAAACCCTCTAATGAATAATAAAAACCAGATGAAAAAGAGTTGTTACTACAAAATCATCTTTAAAATCCTAGTTAACATTTGATTTTTTGATGTGCTGGTCCTGAATAATGCAGAACAGGTGTGCGAAGATAAATGAAATTGTGTTTGTGTGTGATGTGAAGTACTACAGGTTGCTAGAGACCATAAAATAATTAACTAATTAAAAAAAAAATCTTATTTTTGCTTCTGCACCTTGGAGGTCTAATTGCAAACATAATGCAAGGGCTTATTGCTACTAAGTGAAAGTCAAAGCTTAATGTTGTTCACCTGATTTAATTATGACGATCAATGCGTAGATGCAGTTACAGGAAGAGCTGAATGCTAAATTGAGTAAAGGCTCATAAGGGATATAACATAGATGTTCTTGCATTATGGAAATGCAGTTCTAACATGCTGCCCTATCTTCTGCATTCTTTAAAGCAATACTGTTGAGGATATACATTTTAAAGATCTTTCTTCCCCTAGCCTGGCCAAGTTGTCTGATGCCTCATAATTTGAACCTCTGCTCTCAGTCAGATAGAAGTGGAATTTTTCTGACTGCAGTTGAGTTATGCCACATTAGTGAAGAGAGAAGATGAGCAATTCCTGTATAAGCTCTGTGTCAAAGGACTGATTAAAAATGTAGAAACAAATAAAAGGTCTCAATCATGAGTAAAACTTTTGCAAGTATTTTTTTTTCAAAGTAAGGTAGTTCAATGTGCCTGGTTCATCCTATTCTTGTCGTTCACAGTACTCCTCCTTCATATATGTAAAAAGAAAATACATCTTATTTCTGCCATGACCCATTGACACACTCCTTCAACTGTGCTGTTTTATTCCCTTTAAAAGCTCCAATATTATTCTTTAATAACCAGATTTTAAAAAATCTCTTCAGCTGATATGCTAGCTTATTTTCTTTTCTGAATGTTCTGTCATTAGCCAGGTTAAGGAAGGAATTAAGAGCTTCTTCTGAATTCCCAATACTGAAGAGCCTTGTAAGAAGCTCATATTTTTTACAGAAGAAAACAAGCTAGCTGCCAGTGCCTTGAGAATCTTAACCTTTTAGGAAACCTACTTCTTTCAGCAATTTTTAGTGATATTCTGAATTCAAATATAAAAGCACCGAGACATAGAGGTCTTGTATCAAGGAAGACCTTCAGAGAAAGATTTCTCAGTTTTCAGATGTTCAGTGGTCTCCAGAAAGCAGCAGACTGCATAAGGCCTGAGGTGAAATTTTAGTTCAAGTCAACAGGAATTTTGCAGCAAAGATAGAACAATTAAAAATCACTGTCGTCCTTACACAGATTTTGTACTTGAAGTGGTATTAGACATACCAACAGAATGTATGGTCTGGTGCCTGGGGAAAACATATTTGCCTATTACATAGACATATTTTCCTCTGCCCTTTCCTCATCTTATCATCCCTTTGTCTATTTCTGCACAATACTGTTTTCTCAATGCTTTTATGGACAAATATGAATTTCTTATATGAAGAGATAGGCTATATAAATAACTTTTTTCCTGTTATGTTTTTGAAAGGATTATGCTCTCCTCTGTACACTGTTATCACTAAGTGAGTAAGAGAAGAAAGACATATTTAGCCAACATTTTATGCATGACAAATGGTTCCATAGCTAACAGCGGTCTAGAGACCAGTTCTTTTCCTGAACAGACAGTGCTCCCCCCTCACTCTTCTTCTCTCCCACATTTTAGCCTTTGCTGTAGGGTCTTTGAGATTGGATAGAGGAAAATAAATTGTGAGGTTCTTTACTATTATTGAAAAACATAACCTTGGAGAGCTTTATGATATCTACCAGCAGCTGTTAATGAGGCTTTATTAACCTCAGACTATACAGCATGAAATATTATGGTATAAATAAATGTGGTGCCAGGGCAAGCTGCCTAATAAATGGCATGATAGAGGGGATTGTGTGCCTAGGGGGTTATGACATAGAGCCTGTCCCCTCTAAGTCACCATTTTAAATTCACCACAGGTTGGCAGTGACTGAAGGCCATTATTATCCAATGGCTCTTAAGTAGGCTATGTGAAATAAATTGGAGGTCTCCATTCATTTCCTTAGGGCAAGAGGTCTATGTTCCAGCTGACAGTAATTGTCATCTAAGTTCAAGGCTCAGCACAGGAACTTCACTTTGAAAAGATGTGGCCACTGAATGGCTCTTTTGCTTTGTACTCTGTTGCCTCGTTCAGGGCTATAGAGCATTGCCATGCTGTGGAACGAAAGTTAATACTGTGGGCTCATGCTTTGGATAAGCAAACAGCTTTGTTTTAGACCATTACCAATAATCCTCTAAGGGCTTCTTAGAGGATACCTTTCCATATCCTGTTCTGACAAATTAATGCTATATTTAATAGTAGTCTTGATACAAATAAATGAGATAACTTAAGGAAATAGGTATAGCTATGGTGAATATAATGAAGAATGAATTCCTAAATTCATTTATAAAGAATAATGATTTATTATAAAGTCTTGCTTGGTAGTGAGGAAGAAGATAGGCAGTTTGTGAGTCTATTTCTAACTTTTAAATGGATTCTCATTGTCTAGTCTAATTAAATGGCATGCTATTAGTTTTTAATAACCTGGGAAAATGAAATTACAATTGTATAAACCATTGACTAATGATTTCTTCAACAACCCCACCCCAAGAGAATTAAATATATAAACCTATAAGGAAAGTAGTTTAAATTAAAAAAGGAAGCAAACAGCAAGGCAGACTCATGAATGGACTGTCTACTCAAGAAGAAAGAAATCAAATGAAAACATTAGGAAGAAAAGAGAATGTCTACCTCACCAAACACTGTGTTTTTTCCTTTTCAATTATGCTTACCTTTCTAATTTCATCTTAATTTTTTTGTTTTCAAGTGGTATATTGGCAAATGTAAGAATAAAGTAAGTAGGTTTCCTAATGTCTTCCTCTGGAAGTAAAGTAACAGAAAGCAGGTATAAAGCTTTTAGTTTGACATTTTATTGAGTACATAGATCTAAAAAATTTAAAGATTTTCCAATTTGCCTCTGGAGCTTTTTTTTTTTTTTTTTTTTAATGAGGAATAAAGTTTCATTAAAAATGTAAAGTACCAGAAATTTGTAGATCACTTGTACCAGAAAAAAACCCCCAAACAATAAAAGGTACGCAGGACTGTTCATGAAATTTCCATATACCACTCTGGGAACTGGAAGTATAAATAGTCAGATAAGGTGCTATGATACCAAGTCCTAGTTTCAGGACTGGGGTATAGTCTTAGTGTCAATTAATTTCAAAAGAGAACAGTGGACAATTATTAGATAAAAATAATCAACCAATCTCCTCAAATAAAAACTAACCACAAACCCCGTCAAACATCCGCCTTCCTTACTTGGAAAGGAATTAAACTGCTTGTGTTCATTTATCTATTTATTTATTTCTTCCCCTCCCACCTTTGAAATCAAGAGTATAGACTTGAACAGGAGACCTCAGCTGGGACTTAATTAGAGGAGTTTGGACTGGGAAATGACAGTCTCAATACTATTATGCTGCTATGACACAGCCTTTACTTCTACTTCTGCTGCGAATATAATTAATAACCTGCACCTAGTCTTAATAGCGGCAGTAACTCTAGTGCAGAGACATTATTGCTCCGTGGCCCAAGGAGAAGGCTCGTGCATTTCTAGGCTTAGTGTCATCCATCAGGCAGATTGGCCTTGTCTGTGTGAAGGGGCATTATGTAGTCAGTTAAGGCAGTTGTTTCCATACATCTTGTGGGAAAGCGATCATTTTTCAGAAGTATATTAGATGCATGGACTCTTTTTTCAGTGCTCTATTGCTCTTTCTCTCTCCCCATGTATTAACCGGTATACCATTATGGCATTCTTAGTTCCTGCAGATGCCATGGGGAATCTCTTATTATGTCTCATAGGATATGTTTTCTTCATCAGGGACACAAAAGGCAGAATATTGGCTTCCTGATGTGGAGCAGCAGCAGCTGCAAAGCACCTGCCAACCCACAGTAAATGGCAGTGTAGCATGGTCTAGATATTAATAAGAGAGCACTCTTTGGAAGCCACTTCAGCTTCCTCAGTGCTAAATTAGCCACTAGGCTCTGAGTCTCATTCCCTGATTTGTCACTCACCAGAGAAACAGGGAGGATGTGTCCGTAACCTTCTCTGATTTCCCCAGATACAGTGGCAGTAGTTGACTAGTGATATGGATCTTGAAGCAAGGAGGGACTGCTCACTATGCTGGCACAATTCTTTAAGTGTGTGGTTGGTTGCTTGGGTTTTTGTCACTTCCAGGCAGAAATGACAAGTCTCTGCCTTTGGAAAGATTTACACTGACAACTAAGATAGGAGCCACTGCTGCAGGTGTGCGGAGGCCTGGCAGAAGACTAGGAGCTTTCATTAGCAGCATGTGTTTGGGTGTTTGAGGCAACTAAAATCAATTCCTACTGTACGATGGGTGAGTTGTTGTGGCCTGAGGGAGAACGGGAGTTTTTCATCTTTGAAGACTATGGTTGGTGTAAAAAGAGCTGGGATGGAGAAGTAATGGGTGGGTACTCAGCATGTATCTGCCAACAACGGAGCAATGAATGGAACGTGTTTAGAAGAGAAAAGGAAGAAACTCTCTTCATTTAGTTTGACTGCATTTTGTCCCCTACCGTCCAATTTCTCAGGAAAGAATCAGGATTAGTATGTAACCAGAGATTTTTCTGGCTAAAATAAGGTGTAATTGTGGACAACCGTTTGCCCCAGCTATACTCACTGTCCAGATTTGAATGAATGGTGAAAGGAAGATAGATGCACATGCATGCACAAAGTAAAAACTGTGACAGTGTTTCTGTCCTCCCATTTTAATAAAGAGGATACTGCTGGCTCTCACTGTTAAATGCAAGTTCATAAATTGTGCATGAAATTACAGCATTTGTATGCAAAGTTTTGAGAACATCATAGACATATGGCTGGAATAACTGCCAAGATACCCTGGTGATAAGCACAATGTGTGTGGCTAGACAGAAGCTGATTGAAGTTTAGAGGCAAACTAGCATATTACTTCTCTCTCAACCTCAAACATGTGTTTCTTCTATGCAGTTGCATCAAAAATGCTGTTTTGTATCAAAAGCTAGTCCTGAAAATATCTAGGATTTTTGGTAGAAATATATGATCTACATGTAAACCCTTCAAAAAGTCTTATTACTCATGTTAACTAAAACATTTTTCTTCTCTTACAGATTTATTTTTCTGTGGTTCTTGAAATACCTGAGAAGCAGGAACACCCTTTCAACTTTCTCATGTGGTAAGGCAATACTTTATTTTTCCACTCATTTTTCAGGCAGTCACTGGTGGAGATACAGAAGGATATGGCCCTTTGCTGCTTAACAGAGCAATGCTGATCAATTCCTAGGGCACATATGTTACATATGCTATTTTAATGCTCTATTGCTGTGAACCATTGGAAGTCTTACTCAAAACGATTAGCTGTTCCTGAAGAAACATGGTGTAGCACCAGCTTGTGTTGCTGTTGTTCTAATTTAATTGGAACAGATAAAATCCAATTTTTCGGGGGGTGGGGGGCTGTAGTGTATTCTTCTTCCCCAAACCCCAGGCATGATGAAGAACCCCAAATGATGTTTTCACAGTTAATAGTTAAGAAACCAAAGTAGTTTCTCCGTCTCTCTTTGAACTAAAGGTCAGCTGTAGTTTCTGCAGGTCCATACCACAATGCCTGGTATGCCTGTGTGTACAAGCCAAAAGGGAGATACTTCCACCGAGCAACCAAATTTGAGACTGTGATGCCCTCATAGATTTTTACTCATCAGTACCTCTAGAAGGTACCATTTGATGGAGGTGAGGGAGTATGTATGTTTCTTTGTCACTGTGCATTCTCTTTGCCGCATATATGTAAACCATATTAAAAAGTTACTTCCATGTTCTCATATTTAAATGTGTACATCCTATGTTTGCACTGCTTGATCTGATCAAGTTGATTCATATTTTGGGCTAATAGTCAGTTTCTTCACATGTTCTGCACTGTCTGTTCTTTAAATGAATGATTTTAACAGTATTGGGACTAAACTAAGCTGGAAAACTGCTTTTGAGATGAAAGGGGGTAAAATGGTCTGTAAATTAGTCTTCTATGATCTCTGGTCAAAACAGAATCTCACTGAGTGACTTTGAAGAACAACTGGGCAAGGCAGAGACCTTGACAAATAAGCTTTCAGAGACAGTCCATCTGTAATGCCTCATCTACTCTGTTAATAATTTTTCTAGAGTATTTACTCATGTGTTCTTCCAGGTATAATCACACAATTGCTTTTAGCCTCCTGTTAGGCCTAACTTAAAACAGATTGTCAGAAAATGGTTGAATTATGTTATTTTTTGTCTAGCAACATTTGGTTGAAAGTACATGGTCAAACCGCTGGTTTTGTACTTCAGCATTTCCCAGGAAAGAGCAAGGTTGTTTTCTCAGCTGAAGCACAGGACTTCAGAAGTCTTGTCAAGACTGCTCAGTTTGATGAATGTTGTTGCAACCAGGTTTTTATATTAGTTATCATCAATGCCATATCCAAGCACTTGCATGTTAGGATTGTGACTATAGTGGGATCACCTAAACCAGCCTTTACTCCTAACAAGCAGTATGATAAATATATCTAAGTCATAAATCATCATCAATTTAGATGGGAATGACCATAATGGTTGCTCTGCTTCCTATTCATAGCTTATATTCCTCAGGTAGCTTACATCTCTACCTTACACTCCTTGTGTATTGCAGGAAAAGCATATCTGCACCAGAATTTACTTAATCAATACATCCAGTCTGCCTAGTTATCTATTAAATGGAATACATGCTGTCTTTTTAAGCTGGCTTTGCTCTCCCTTTTTTATTTAAATAAAGCATAAATTTAGATTAATGAAATTAGCAGGCACACTGATGTGCATGTCCTACAGATTCACAGGTCATTGTGAAACCTCTTCACATTCCAAATATGTGTAGTATTTGTGCAATGCTGTTGTAACATTATTTACCAGTCACATGTAGGCCATATGAATGCTACGAAATTAAACATCTTTTGAAGTGATTGGCCATAAAGCATCCTTTAGACTTTTTATCTCCTTGGTACTAATGGCAAATTAGGCAAATGCTTTTCTGGGCATTCTTTGTGCTGATAGAGATACATTGTTGAAATTTGGAAGAAGGTGCAGTCATTAATTAATAAGTGTTTTCTAGACCATGTTGTTTTTCAGTGCTCAGTTCTTCACCTTGGAGGAAGGACAGATTTTCTGTGCTAAATGAGAATGGAAATACTGCATCAGTTCAGATTAAACCTGTACATGACACAAAACCGTAATGTCAGGGACAATAATTTTAACATAGCAAGCAGAAAGCTGCTGGTAAACCTACAGAATAAGTGCAGACAGAAATATAGCCAGCAACATGAAAGGTTTTACTATTGGAGTCTGTGTATTGCTGCCGATGTAGAGAATGGATCTCTGAGATGTCACTATAATTTGGAGGAACATCATCCCTCATCAACTGCTGCACCAAAACGATGGGTGTACAGCTCCCCCTGCAGCCCAGAACTTTTTCTTCAAAAAGCATTGGGGCCACAAGAGAGGATGTTTTTTTGGCTTTTAATGACTTCGTCATTGGAAAAGATGTTTTGCATCTTAGCCCTTCTCACCAGTGAGGACTTGTTCTTGTCTGTAATGAACCTGGGATTGACATCATTGCTCTCAAGTGCATTAGGGATTCTGATCTCAGCTGAGGGTTAGGTTTTGGGTGGAGTTTTTTTTCTTTTTCATTTCAGTAATTGTCTCAAGCCAAAGCTGGCTTCCTGCCTGCTGCTTGTTGGAGCCCTTCCCAGGCCACCTCATGTTTTTCACAGAGGAGTATATTTGTTAACTTGAAAAATACATAAGAAGATAACTAATGTTTCTCCTCTATCCCCTGTCTTCCTTCACCGCGTTGTACCCTCTGGTTAGTTCAGTTCTAACTAAAATAGACAGAAAGGATCTCCCTGGTTTTGCTTTCCATTGAGATGACAAATTTCTTTTTTACCTGTGTTTACCTTCTGGCTTCATTCCACTCTTGTAGTTTGTGCCAGCTTTCTCCCCTCATTTCTGAAGCTTGTTTGTTTTGATTTGTATCTTTTCCAGAAGAAGAGGTCTCAGAAGGTGGAGGTCGAAGAAAGGCATGTAAAATTTGGGAATTCAGTTCCCAGTATAGCTGTACAGAGGGTCCAGGGAGCAGCTTGTGGATTGAAAATGGTGCTTTGGCTGCTCTGATTTTTGCTTCACCAAGCAATCCTCCCTGTTCCTGAACTTGCATGCATAGGAAAATTGTCTTGGACACTAATTCTTGGATAGTAAAGGTTTGCCTGTGCAGGCTACTGGAGGTATAAACTTAAAGTATCTTAGATAAACCATATTACAGCCCTGTGAAGCCACATATTTAGGAAAAAAAAAAGTGCCCTAATTTCATTTTGGTTAATTTGTTTCTGCAACAAATTAATCTAAACCAAATTTAGGTCATATTTATTCTAGGCTTTTAATGTGGTTCAACTAATCCACTTGAAAGTATAATTTTCCTGAGTGTGCCATGTGGATCAGCTGTAATACAGAGCACCATGCTGTCGAGTTGTCTTCCCTCAGGAGACTGAAACATATAGTTATGGTAACAAACAAGTGACTGCATACAGAAAAAAGATCAGTTAATCGACAGCAGTAGGAGCATCGGGTGCAAATTAGAATCAGACAAGGAAGGGTTGTGTTTTTCCTGGGCAAATGTCCCAAGTTATGTCCTTCCTCACTACTAGCAAGCCCACCAAACAGACTGATTACTGACCAGCTATTTGCTTGTGGGAAGGTGGTTTAGCTGAGAGAAGTCTAAGAAAGTAAAGGTTTGGGGACAAATGCTGGCATCTTTGTTGTGATCAGGGGAAATTGCTTTGCACAGGAAAAGGACTGATCTGGAGTCTGGGTGTAGTGTTGGCAATTCCTGGGGGAAGAAAGGAGTTTGCAGGGTTTTTAGTTGAGTATTTCAGACATCACTACTTCCCTTCATTCTATCAAGTTGGGATGTGAAGAAAACCTCAGAAGCACTGCCTTTTTGAAACACGGTTCTTGCTTCAGTTAAAGGTACTGAATATAAATATGCAGTTTGTGGATTATACATAACATTATATTTATGGTGGGTGTCAAGAGTATGAGGCCAGGCTCTTTTCAGTGGCGCCCAGCAACAGGCTAGGAGGCAACAGGCACAAACTGGATGGAAACACAGGAAGTTTCATCTCAATATGAGGAAGAACTTCTTTACTTTGAGGGTTAAAGTGCACTGAAACAGGCTGCCCAGAGAGGTTGTAGAATCTCCTTCTCTGGAGATATTCAAAACCTGCATGGATATGATCCTGTGCAGCATGCTCTAGGTGAACCAGCTTTATCAGGAGGATTGGATTAGATGATCTCCAGAGGTCCCTTCCAGCCCCAACCATTCTGTGATTCTGAGACTCACTAACAGGAGAAGAGGAAGGTTAATGGTGCTTTTGTATCACAGAAACAGCAGGAGATGTGCTGGCACTTAGCCTTAGAAAGGTTACCAATCAGGATATTCTGCCTTGTATATTTTGTTTATACTAAGTGAACCTTTGCACAGCAATCTATATGATGGATGAAAGACCTTCTTTTTCCTCTCTGGGTACACAAATTTTGTGTTTCTTTTAGAGCTTTTGCTTCTCTAACAAAGGACAAACAACAGAGGATTAGAAGGTTTGCCAAACCCGTTGTGACAGTATCCTTGGAAGCTGCCTGCTGGGGAGAGACAGGGGTATGGAAGACACATCTGACTCTGGGATCTTCTGTTGCAGGTCAGTGGAGGGCCATTTGCCTATCATCACATTTGTTGGATTGAAATTACCTTTAGTTTGCACAGTTAGTCCGAGTGGGTATAAAAATCTACTTCCTAATAACTCATGGCAATAAATAAAACAGAAAAGCAGGAGTTAAGCCTGCTTGCAAAAAATGTGAGGCTGAGGGTACATCTTAGCAGCTGGATGTTAAGCAGAGTATGCTTTCCCTGGAGCCTTAAGTGTAACAATGTAAGAAGACAAGATGAAGCTACATAAATGTATAATGCTAAAAATATCAAGTTAGAGTCCTCGGGCTTTAGGTCAGTTGTTCAATAGCAGTTAAAAAGAAATCCCTTCCCACCCCCTGCCCCATATTCTGTACAAATGGGTTCTTATACACACACAGAACAATGTGATGCCATGCCTTTTAGTTAGGGCTTATAAATCAAAGTTAATTGCCTTTCTTCAAGCAGGTAAACTATTTTCAGTAAAGAATCTACTCAAAGCGGAAGTTATACAGCCCACACTCTGCAATTAAACAGCAAAAAGTGCAATAAAGAAATGAATTGATGTATGGAGGAGTTAGAATGTCTCCCTCTTTGATGCAAATACATTTTATTTTTTTCAGGACAATAGGAATAAATTCAAAGAGAAAAAACCTCAAGCACTAGGCTAATAGTATTAACCCCTCCAGCTTTTTACAGTTTTTTCCCATACAACAAAACTCTTTTTCCTCCCCTCTCCATTGGAGTAAATAGCTGCATTTTTTTCTCCGCTGGCTGGAGATGGTGAATTAAAGAAGCCATAATGAGAGTGGCAGCCAAAAACAAGGGCATTTACAAAGCATAATTATTGCTTAGATTATGAATATCAACTTTCTATTGACATGAAAAAAATACATCTTATAAAGATATTATAAGCATTGTCATTCACAATGAAGCATGACAGAAAAGATTTTACTCTCAGCTGCCTGTAGAATCAAATCACGTGAACCATTCTTTCTTCAGAGAAATGTGAAGCTGAAAGTTAGAGGGATGCAGATTTTTATGCAAAAATGGTATAATTTCCCTTCCTTGGATGTGGTGCAACACTGGTTGCATTACAATATAGAACCACAATATAGGAACAAGAGGTGGGAAAGCTAAAGTTCTTTGGGCACTGAACAAATTTCCATTTCCCTGCACGCTTGTTATCTGTCAGCATCATTAAGTATTTCCCTGCCAGGTAAGTGGGTTGGAAACTTCCAAAATATTTCCTCCAGGAAGGGATTGAGATGCTAGGTCTGAAATAGCATTTGTATTTGAAATGACAGCAGCAGTGGCAACCTCAAAGTTCTAAGGACTGAGGAGGAAAGAGATACATATGCCTTATGGTTCAGTTGAAAATAATGAAAGTATAATTCATATACTACATCTTGCATATATGATATTCTGACATTCATTTTGTGTGGAAAGTAAAAGTAATGTATGTCCCCTGGTTTAGTTGAGCTTAAGTCTTACTGTTGCCATTTACATAAACATCAAACATATTCCATCTATATAGATGTTTTAAAAGCTGTTATTAAGGAAAAAATGCTGAATGTTGTCATGTATAGTAATCGCACACAAAGTTTGTTATAATGTTTATGGCCTCTCTTTGTCTTAGGCAGCATTCTTTGTGTGCTGTGGTCCGTAAAGACATTATAAGTTGACTATGATGTCAGGAAAAATGTCTTCCAGGAAATTTATAGGCTCATTTATAACCACAAGTTAAAACCAGAGAAAGTAATAATTGAACATTCAAAGCAGGGCTTAATTTTGCTTAGAAATGAGAAGCAACATGACAATACTGCTTAAAATGGCCTGTGGTTTCCTTTTGAAAGCTTAGGTGGTCCTTCAAATAAAAGTTGAGAAATACTGGCTTTAGTTTACTCTTATTTACCACTTGTATTATTTACCTGTATTTACTGCTTCTAGTGCAGCATATTTTAGCATTTCCTGATCTACAGAAAATTTAAGCTGTCACGTTAATTTTCACTGCCGGCCTTTTAAAACCTTGAAGATCCGGGAATGGATGTACAGAAATTTCTCTCCAGTTTGTTTTATTCCACAGATGACATACTTATTGTCCACTGTTCAGCAGCCTTTGGGGGGCTTTGGGGTTTTTGCATACCCAAGGGAAAGACACAACCAAGAATATTCTTGCTATTTGTGTTTGGTGTGATCCTGACCCTTGTATTTCGCATATTTATCTAAACTAAGTAGGACATGCATTTGCCAACTCAAAACTATTTCAGCTCAACTGCTATCTATAAAATTTGCCTAAGTCCCTCTTGGGACTTTACCTAAGTCTGTGTCCAAAAGTGCACAAAAGTATTTTCCTGGCAACATACAGCTGCAGTGGGATTTACTTATGTCCTGATGGAGGATAGTAGGATGCCCATCATCAATGGTTTCTTTATTGGCATAATGGCATAATGTTTCATAGTGCTGAGGACTGGACCAGTAGAACAATAGAGTGAAACTGTACTTTTCCTCCCAAATGCTGTTGATTGCAACTCTGTTTAATGATTGTTTCCTTCTAATAAGTTTATGTGGCCAATTCTGTAATGTCAAATTTTGTAAAGGTTGGTAAATCTTTTTTTTTCTATCCTCTATATAAAACTGATTTTCTGGACTTCATGGCTGTCAGCCATAAATTCATGTGGTGTGATGATTTAGATGTGGGACAAAGAAGATCTGCTTTATTTGCTGTATAATTTATTTCTCTTTCCTTCTTCCTCATATGTATCCTTCCATAAATTTGTCCTTCTACCTTTACCTTCTACCTTTCTGAAGTCTTTAGGGAGCAATCACTGTTCATCTGTTAATTTTTTGCAACGAATATGTCTCTTCCAGTTTGCATTTCCGTCATAACTCTTTAACCAAAGTATGCTGTTGTATGTCAGTTCTACATTTTACATTCCTTAGGATATTTACTGTCTTTGTTTTCTCTTGATTATTTTGCAAGAAAAACAAAGCAATTTCTTTCTAATGAAACATCATGGTATTGGGAATTGGTTTTGATATCACCATGCTGTTTTTTCTCAGCACAATTTAACACTGAAGGAATAGATATTTACTGAGTTGCTGGAAGTCTTAAACGTGTGAACAATAGCATAAATTGCCTGCTTGAGAAACAACAGTGAGGCAAGACTATTAGAGGAAGTGAAAATGTCTGCTTTGATAAATTCAAGTTCAACAATCTCAGAAAAGAATTTGTTGTCTAATTTTATTCTCAGCTGTATGTATAAATCTAGAGTGCATTAGTAATGTCAGTGATATTTGTTCACATTTCTGATGCATACTGAGAATAACACTGTCCACTGCACAATTAAGTAAAATAGGACTGAACCCATGGGAGATGTCCTGTCTTCCACTCTGTAACTTTGGTATTTGCCTGGGTGATATTGAAAATACTGAAGCTCTGAAAACAGATTTTTCTCACTAAGTTGGGTATTTTTGACCATTGAAGAACTGAAGTCAAGTTAAAGAAAATAATTTAATGCTGGAAATAATCCTAGTGAATTGCCATAGAATCTCCCACATTACTCTTTAACTATAGACTGACAGATGTTTTTTAAGTAGAAAACTGATATGCTGGAGTTCTTGGAGTGATGGGCGGTGATGGGTGCAAAGATTATTAAACATGATCAAAGCACTAAAAGTATGAGTTGCAAATTTCAGTTCTTTAAAGTTTTTGAAGTCAAAGTTTTAACTTTAAGTACTTGTGCTCTTGGATGGTCCAAAGGACAGTTGTTGTACATACAAAATCAATAAAAAATAAAATGAAATGAAAAGGCAAGGCTATATTATAGGAAAATGTTAAGCATGAAGTGTAACAATGCCTCTTTTTCTTCTCTTTCTACTGCTAGTTAAGAAGATGTTCCTGCTGTCTTCCCACATATTTCTCTTAGATTATCCCATGTGAAAAGCATCTCATACACTCTGTAACAAAGGCCTCCCAGGTGAAATTCCTTACTGGCAATGTAGATATTGTGACAATTTTGTATACATAATCTAACCTCTTCTCACTTAGTGAAATTTAAGATTCAAACAGATTGGGACACTTGGCTCATAATATCTGCATAGTTGCAACCACATCAGTCTTACTGAAAATGCAGTTGAGTTGAACAGTGTATCAGCAAATTACGAAAATTATGAAACGTTGGATTACTCACAACCTGCTGCATAAGGGTTTCCCTTCCAATTACAGTCAAGCACATATACATATTATCTAAAGGAAGGAGGACAGCTATAATGGAAAGTTAATTATCCGCACTTTGAAGAAGTCATTGGAATATATAAAAATGTCCAGCACTGAAAAATGTTGCCCTGAAAGGCTTCAACCTTAATGTTGGACAACGAGAATAAATAAGTAAATTGATTTCTTTTCCCCCCCAAAACACTCTTAAAGAGGAAGTCAATACATTAAAATTCAACACAAATACCTTCCAAATTTATTTGTAAATCAATGCAAACCTTTTATTTGTAATAATCCATGTTAATCCATAAAGCATAATCTATAGGAATCTATAGGCTAATTAAGGCTCCATTGTTAATGGCCTGCGAATGAGGCTCTTTGTTGCTCCCTTTTAAAATGTGTTGTTGTCAAAAGAAATGACTTGTCTGGTGCAATCTGCTGTTTGTCGTCAAAAGCTTTCTTTAGGGCCTTGGATGGAACCTCTTCTGCTCAGTGCTGCATGCAACCAGTTGTACCGGGTTGAAAAGTAACAAAGATTTTTATTTCTTTTTAATATTTATTTTAACTTATACTTGAAGAATCATAGCTTTAAGGCACACTAGGCACTTGGATCTGGAGTCAGAAGTGTAGTTAGCAACAAGAAATGTATGTAAATCAGAATTCTCATTTTGCTGTACCGCATTGTGGATTCATGTTCTTTAGCTCCAGTGCCCAGCATATTTTCACCTTTGATTTGTTTTTGAATAATCACTTCAAAACACAACTTTGCAGCAATTGAACAAAAGCTTAAAAGTCAAAGTTTAGCTTCTGTTGCTCTCATGTGAAATACCCTTACTGCGTTGTAGCCTGGCATTACGAAACACGCCACTGAATTATACAACATATGACAGATTCTTGAAACAAAGACCATCCCAAATGAAGCCAGGAGCTTTCAGATCTGCATCAAATGCTGCTGATAGGAGAAAATGAGATGCTGAGGAGCAACCTGTGGTACCCTTTGTTCTTGTGATTGAAAACTGTACTATTTCTAATAGCTCATTTGTGTTTTAAGAAAATACGTAAGACAAAATGGGTTTTAACACTGCAAGTGAGGTTTTTCTTTGCCAGGGATCAATGTGTAGCTCTTCTGTGACTTCAGCTGGTCACTTGTTGAACAGCCTACTTGCAGCTTCTGGAAAAGAAAATAGTTTAAAACTAGTTTCTGCCTTCAAACTATTTTTATTTATTTTCTGCTTATTCTACTTTTTACCATTACAAGCTAATGTCAGTGTTATTTTCAATTTTCCTGCTG